>NW_018408796.1:316618-356193 GCF_002113885.1 Mizuhopecten yessoensis | reverse complement strand
ACCGTAAGTAAGACCAACCGTTCCTATCCGAGATATACACTCTACCTTACCAGTCTGCTAACCGTAAGAAAGACCAACCGTTCCTATCCGAGATATACACTCTACCTTACCAGTCTGCTAACCGTAAGTAAGACCAACCGTTCCTATCCGAGATATATACTCTACATTACCAGTCTGCTCACCGTAAGTAACACCAATCGTTCCTATCCGAGATATACACTCTACATTGCCAGTCCACTTACCGTAAGTAAGACCAATCGTTTGAAGGCGACTTTCAAGACATTCAGATGAACTTTCGGTGGCTGTATCAAAGTCACTGCCGAGAATTGTACTGTACAGAAAGAAATTTCAACTTTTTTTTTTATCTTACTCGGTGAAATAGATTTACTGAAAACTTTTGACAGACCCAAATATATATATTCGGGAGGAAAGTCGTAAAAATGGTCCTCGTGAAGTAGCAGATTTTAATTAAACTAAAACTGTAAGCCAATGGCTAACTTATACCCCCGCTCCTATATAAATCAGAACTGTAAGCTAAAGGCTTAATAAGGCAAAGCAATATAGTTTCCCACCAATAATGATTTCTTCATTGGCTGAGCTGTACACTTATTCAAGTACATAGGACAGTCACAAACTTCATGTACTCTCTCTAAATGCGCAAACATACTTGCAAACAAAATTTTGTTAGCCCAGATGAACGAGTTTTGCTGAAATCGTCGTAGGCGTTAAGGAAGAAATGTCAGGACACAATTTTAACAAAGGGCCATAACTCCTTAAAAAGAGTCGAAATGAAAAAATACTACCCTGATGCACGACATCAGCGGGTAATTACTATATCTGTAAGCTTTCATTGCAATTGGCCCAGAAGTTTAGGAGGCAGACAAAGTTTTTTCAACAAAGGGACATAACTCCCTTTAAAAGGGTCGGAATGAAAAAGTACTGTTTGGATGCACAACGTCAAGGGGCAGTTGCCATATCTGTAAACTTCCTTTTAAATTGGCCCAGTAGATTAGGAGAAGTTGTCAGGACAAGACTTTTTCAACAAAGGGCCATACCTACATAAGAAAGGGTTTGAAAAAAATACCTGGATGCACAACTTACGGTGGTAGTTATCATATCTGAAAAAATCCGTTTAAATTGGGAGCACAGTGTTGGAGGAGTTGTATGGAGAAGTATTTTTCAACAAAGGGCCACTACTCCGTAAAAAGGGTCAGATCGAAAAGAATAATACCTGGATGCACAATTTCAGGTGAAAGTTATCATATCGGAAAAGTTCCGTTGAAATCAGGAGCATAGTGTTTAAGGAGTTGTCTGGAGAAGTATTTTTCAACAAAGAGCAATAATTCCGTAAAAAGGGTCAGAACGAAAATATACATGGATGCACAATTTCAGTTGATAGTTATCATATCTGAAAACTTTCGTTGAAATTGGCTCTATAGTTATGGAGGAGTTGTCCGGACAAGGATTTTTCAACAAAGGGCCTTAACTTTGTAAAAAGGGACAGGATGAAAAAGAATACCTGGATGCACAACTGCGGGTTCGGGTGGTAGTTATCATATGTGGGAAGTTTGGTTGAAATCGATCCATAACTTTAGAAGGAGTTGTCTGGACAAAAAAATTGAGGATTTTATCAACAAAGGGTCATGACTTCGTAAGAAAAGGTCAGAACAAAAAAATGATACCTGAATGCACAACTTCAGGTGGTAGTTATTATATGTGGAAAGATGCGTTGACATTGGTCCATTACTTTATAAGGAGTTTTCCGGCAAACTTTTTCGACAGACAGACAGACAAGCTGATTCCAGTATACCCTCCCCCTAACTTCGTTGCGGGGTTATAATAACGCAAGATGTAATGATAATTCTGTGAGCCCATCGGAAGTAACACATGTCAGTTTTGAAATTAAGATTAGATCGTACGAAATCCGTCACCATTTTACTTACCGGAGCTGTTCTGGGTCAGCCTCGTTTCGAAGCCTAAGGTAGATAATGATGTTAAGAGACTGATTGAGGGCTACAGGGGTCAAACTGCCTTTCCTAATGCTGTGTCGACCAGATATCTGCAGAATACAATTACTTGTTAAGCAAGATTATGACAAATTAATGTAGGACTTGTCAGTGCAAAACACATTTTAATATAAAAACTTATTTTAAAGGACTAACTATTACCTTTTTATGTCAAGAAACGAAACGAATGTCTTACCTGAGGGAAGTGCCGATGTATGTCGATGAGATCATTCTTCACTGAAATGAGTTAAAGTGGGAACACTTATCTTCAATTATCATTATTGCCATCGAGAGGAACTGACATAATATTTCATGTAAATGTTTTCCCCTTATATAGCTAGACGATATATAATAATATTGAGGTTTTATTTTTCGAATTTACAAAACAGTTCAAGAAATGACAAGTTTCCAGGACCGAAAAAACCCATTGATATGTGAATAATGTATATGAAGAATAACAAAACTACCTAAAACATACGTGTTAAAAATATAAGAAAAGGAATCTGAACAGTAAAGTTCCTCGTTATCGAGAGCAAGCTACTCCCGCTTTAAATGAATATTCATGGCTGCGTGTGGTGTGTCTATTACTATACTCACTAATGTCCACTTTAGAGCAGTCCGGCATTTCCGTTGACATGATTTTTTGTACAGTGGTGACTACCTTCTCTTGTCCGTACAGTAACACTGGTGACCTGGTCAGGGCTGACAAGGTCAAATAGAAATAGTAATTGTGAAGTCCCAATTTTTCTTTTTTTGAAAGTTCAAATCAGAGTCGCTCATGGACTGAGAGCTTCTCAGTGAATTATAACGAAAAGTGAATGTCATAAATTAAGGGATGTAATAATAGAAGCAAGTCTTTGGATACACGTATTTAACCGCGAGTCAAGCTTTGCACAGTATAACTGGCCATATGATGCACTAGAAATGTTTACTTCGTTTGAATTCATCCGGAATGCTTCAAAGTTATGAATTGAACATTAAACAAGGTCATATGCATCTTTCTACGCAAATCCCTTTTCCTTATCAATCCTTACAATATTGCAACAGCATAACGTTTGGCAATACCACCACAGATGGAATAGTAATTGACTGCAGACGCTACAATATATACAGGACCCTGATCTACATATAGTATACTTTTATCTGTGTGTGGCTATGTTTTACTGAATGTATGATATTAAGTTGAGTGTTAACTTATTTTTTTAGTTAAATGATTAAAGAATTACAAGTAAAAAACCTACCTTTCACAGGTAAAATCATTGTGTAATGTTCTGATCTGCCTGAAATCAGAAAACAGGTAAAAAATTAATACAAAAATGTATCGCTGGCAATCTCTTCTCAAATTGATGAACTGATTGTAAAGAAACCTCTTTTAATAAAACGCAAGTAAGATAAACAATATATAGACGATGTTTAATTGGTTTCCTGTAGAATACATGTATACAACGCGACTATATTTTTTAACTTTTTCTTTATTTGCTACGGTTCAGAGAACTTCTCTAAGAAATATCCTATTCATTGTATAAATACCTTATTGTGTATATACAAAAGTAACGAAACCGCCACAATATGAAACGTGCTATTTCATGTCTGTTTATGACATTATATATAAGTAACGAATATGATACCAAATTTATAATTTCTGATTCTGATGCTTTCGTACTTTATATGTAGGAAATGACTATGTAAAACTATGTAAACTTGCATAATTGATCAAATTTCGGAGACATTTTGCCAAAGGTCAGCCCCTCCCCCAAGTATGAAATATGAATTACATTTAATACCCATCATACCCCTATGACGTATCGTATATTTATTGGACACTTCCCTGTCAATATATGACACAAAACATCGCTTACGTCTGAAAACGCTCTCTCCGTCTGTGATATAAAACAGTACTTAACAATTGATAAGCGCTCGTTTCTTTATGACTTCAAACATTAATTAAAGTTGAAACCCCTCCGTCTACTTGAGACATAAATCATAACTTACACTTTATACCCTTCCATCTCCCTGTGTGCTTGCCTTCCATTGATTCTATCCTTTTGATTTGCATTTTTACTCTGCTTCTCAATGCCCTGGAAATATTATACAGGTTGTAGGCAACACAGAAATGTTCTCAGTTGTTTTCAAGAGTATCAAACATGCTATTTATATTCAAAGATAACAAACATGTATCATGTATGTATATATATAATATGAAAAGTTTTTTTTTCAACAATGAGTCTTTAGTATTTTCATCTCGTCAAGGAGATTCCTCAGTCTGATATATTATATCAACAAACAGTAGACATATATTATTCAAATTCGACGTAGCATTTCATTTTATCAAGCTTTACAATGGGATATTTAAATGTTTTACAGATTTCCTTGGACTGACACTGTACTTTGATAGAAAGGTGTGACATATTGCCCATAATAATTGTCCTTTGTCTGGCGCTAAACATTAGTGATAGAAAGGGGGACATTTTGCCCAATATAAGAATCAGTTGTCTGGAACTATACATCTGCGATAGTAAATGGAACATATTTGCGACTATAAGATACAATACATAAGTGATAGTAAATGGGGATTATTTCCCACTATAAGATTCCTTAGTCTGGCAATATACATAAGTGATAGAAAGTGGGGATTATTTCCCACTATAAGATCCATTAGTCTGGCAATATACATTAGTGATAGTAAGTGGGGATTATTTCCCACTAGAAGATTCATTAGTCTGGCAATATACATAAGTGATAGTAAGTGGGGATTATTTCCCACTATAAGATTCATTAGTCTGGCAATATACATTAGTGATAGTAAGTGGGGATTATTTCCCACTATAAGATACCTTAGACTTGCACAATATATTAGTGAAAGTAAGTGGTGATTATTTCCCACTATAAGTTTCCTTAGTTTCGCGTTATACATCAGTGATAGTAAGTGGAGATTATTTCCCACTATAAGTTTCCTTAGTTTCGCGTTATACATCAGTGATAGTAAGTATTATTGCCCACTAAAATATTCCGTAGTCTGGCACAATATATCTGTGATAATCAGCGGGTCATGCACCAGAGATGGTGACAAAGTTCTACTACCAACCCATTGTGGGGTCAATGAAGCCTGAGAACATTACCTTTTGAAATTGAAATGTGAATGAAAGGCTTTGAAAAGTAATTTGACATAGCATGGCAAGTTCTCGCATGTTTAAAAGTATTTCTATAACAAACTGGACCTTTTGAGCGGGAATCTCAATAATGTAACTAAGAATACACTCTCGTGGCAATAAAGTGACATGAAATAGAACCCTACTCTGAAGTGTTAGGAATAAACCCTGTGTCAGATTCCCAGGTCTGTCTGTCTCGGTCAAACTTCACCGCTAACCAGAAACGTGGCCTACAAGTGGTGTTCAGGACCATAAATATGTCCCCAATATTGACCTCAAGTTGACCCGCCGTCCTGTCTCCTTGCCAGGTGAAGTTACTCCTGTCAATAGACACATTTTATCGATAGTGAAACTGTAAATTAAATTGTCAAAAGGTTGAAATATAATATGATATAAAAATATAAGTTGTAAAACGCTGTCAAAATCATATAAATAATGAATTTACAAGGTGGTGATTTTGGACCAGCTAACAGTTGTTCTTTCAGATGAAATCATCAAATCTTAGAAAATAGGAATAGTTTAACAAATTCACTGTTTGAAAATGCTCAATTTTAGAGTCCAAACTCGAGAGTCTCCCTCCAAAATCGGGCGAGTTGGCAAGCATGTATCATAGCGGTAATGTCGTTTGCCGTGTGAGTATATTATATCTACGTTTCGTGTCAGATCATTGGCTGACAAGGTACATTTTAACCCGAACTATCATATTTTATGCAACTCTGAGTTAGGATTTAAGAAATATAGTTCCCAAAATGGAGGTTCATGGGTACTCCTAAGTGGGACAGAGTTTTCTCTTACCCTGGACAAGGTAAGTGTATATTTCAATGTCTTTTTTGCGAGGAGATTATCTTATCCTGATAAATGTATGACGTCANGTTCCCAAAATGGAGGTTCATGGGTACTCCTAAGTGGGACAGAGTTTTCTCTTACCCTGGACAAGGTAAGTGTATATTTCAATGTCTTTTTTGCGAGGAGATTATCTTATCCTGATAAATGTATGACGTCAAGTCAACAAATCAATAAATAAAAAAAACATTTCATATATGGCAGGTCCAACGGGAATGAAAAATTCCTCTTAGAAACGGGAGAAAACTATTCATCGCGAGGGGGATGGGGGAATAATTAGTATTTCTAATTGTACATTGTGACCACCCTCCCTCCTAATCATGGATTCTCAAATTACACTGTCCTCTCTTTCCACCACGAAGGAAATGACTGCATACCTTGTGTAAAAGAAGTCACCATTGCTGTTGTTCTCCTTCATCCATTTTAAAGCCTCTTGATTCACTGAAATCCATATTGATGACCAATTAGAGATAACGGATTACAATGGAAACATTATTATGGGAAAAGGGAATAACTTTTTATCTAAAACTAGACTTTAGTTTGTCAAGTAGGAAAACAACTGCAGTGTTTTGAAATTATCGAGTTAATTGTGCAGTTAATTGACTAGATTTCATGTTTACTAAAGAACTGTTTATAACTACCCTTGGTTCCCAATGAAGCTAAAATGATATGTAATTCTTTGACGTTTTGTGTTTTGGCCAAGCCTAGGTGATATCGTCTTTTTGAGTAATAGGTACATTTGAATAGAATTTAATCAATTAGAAGTTTTCTAACCTAAAATAGTTTTTATGGCTTCCTTTGGCAACCTATCCTCTTTCATGTTGAAGCTGTCCATTACATTTCCTCCATAGTAACATATGTACACCGGGATCAGCAGAGGATATGCTCCTAGGCCTCTGGACTTTATGATTTCATTTTTTTTTATTCGTTTTTAAAAAATAACTTAATTTCAAATCACTGAGGTTCTGTTAAAGGCATTTTAAGATGTATTTCAAGTACATTTTGAAAAAACGTACGTGTAAACAAATGTTTCAGAATGGTATCATTGACAAATGCAGTGTATATTTAAATTGTATGACTTTTGTGATGGTGAATATAATGCGGTATGAAGCTGAAAAGCTATATTGGTAAATGTAACTTATGCAGGTTCAAAGTATGTTGCATTTACCATCACTAAAGTTCTAAATTGTTTAGTTACATGCTTCAACAGTGGTTGAACAAACATCTCTAATTATATTGTTTGAATGCGAGGTTAACCGGAATGTTTTATTAAAGTTTTCAAATCGTACATCACTGCTAAGAACATCAGTAGTGTTGACCTATAAAATGTATACAATGTATATTTGATGTTAAATGAGTGTCATACATATAAAGTGTCTTTCAATTAAATATTTATCGAAAGTTACTGCTTATTAACGACGAAAGTCGACAGAATCGACATTCTTTGAGGGCTGGTCACAAGTTCAGAATCCGGCCAAGGGATTGCGCGAAACAATCTGGAATTATCCAAAAGAATCAATAATAGTTCAAATGAAAATATGATAAATTAAATATTTCATCAGATAGGGTCTCACCTTTTTTATTATGCGCACAGTTGAGTTCAACGGTGTCGATGGAGAATGGTAGACTGTCGCTGATGAGTGATTTTCTGACCTGTTCCTGAGTACAGTTATGGAAGACTTGTGTGACAGAGTTACCCACCTTGTTGCTTAGGACAACCTGTATGATGACATTGAGTGATTACATTATATCGAAGAAAATGCCTAACCTGAACAGAATGAGAGTTGTATCAAAAGTTATGAATAGCGTGATAAATAAGCCGTATCCTATACATCATGACTACTTTAGAAGTGTTCGGTTTTGAGTGATGTCGACCTTCATTTCATGTTTGCCTTTTAAATTTTGACTGTGAATTCATGCTATATGATCTAAAGTGACAAAATAAAAGGAAATGAAACGACGTCAGAAATCCAGATAATTTCATAGCGTCATGAAGAAAACAGATGCAGAGTCAGGAGCGCATGCAGAATTTTGGACCATAAAAATGATTTGGAAATCGAGGTTTCTTTTTGCAAATTTCCCAAACTTTCTTGATCGTGTGATAAATATCTAATTTTCTTTCTCAATTCAGATGAAAATTGTGGAACTCATCACGAATTGTTCGTTTTCCGTCGCCAGAGATTTGCTTAAATAAATATTCTGAAACTTGTTGCATATACGGTACTTTTTAACAGTGATATAGAAATTATATTAATGTGAAATTGATGGCTTCTTATTGTATTTTCCTTCATTATTGAACGAGGAATGACAGAGTTGGGAACATCAAGCTTGCCTCACTAACAACATGCATCCTTCTCTTAGAGAACTCATTTCATTCTACCACAATTGCTCTTCACCCATTCACTTGACCATTCTCATATAAATATTATGAAATATTGAACCGGAGCGCCCGGAGAACACCGACACCATTAGGCAGGTGACCTATACTTTTCATGTCCGATCGGGAAATCGAACCCCCAGCTATCTTGGTGAAATGCCAATGCGCTTATCCACAGCAGCATCCGACTACCGAGTTGTGGTGTCAAATGACCTCTACCAATCATAATGTCATATGTCAATAACTCCGTTACACTTACAGACATGATCTGATCCCCCAAACTGAGCCAATTGTTGAGTGACTTGTCAAGAATCTTCTGGATAAATATGCCAGTTATATTTCCACCTGCTATTTCCAGCTGAGTGTCCAGAAATGGCATTGGCACTTTCACAGTGAATTTAGGGTCATGACTGTTTGCCCTGTATACAGATAATAAAAATTGTATTTTTGTTTAGTAAGGTAATGGTTTTTATGACAATGTTAAAAGTGATGTTATAGAGGAAGTATTTTTCATAATTTATAATCCATGAATATATATAATTCTTAGCGTGGCAATCAGTACAGTCATAGTTACATAAGCACTAAATATATATCTATAAAAATGTCGTTTTAAAATACAAATATATTTACTTTTCTGGTAAACAGGGAATCATTGGCATGACCACCTCATAATTGGTGAGTTCGTTTTCATCACTGACACTCGAATCCTCAGACGTTTCGCTCTTCGCCTTTGGGTAGAACTGATCAATGGTTTCTTCTTCAGGCTCAAGGCTGTCTCCTACAAAAACCAACAAAACACGCCTCTCTGACAGATTCTAATAAGCACTCTGTCAAACTAACAACTTCATATCAAATACAGATTGAGTCTCCAGTCAAACCAACTGAACAAGCATATCTCTTAATGATGTAAACGTAGTCCACTGTCAAACAATAGCGAAATCTCTTGCAAATGGAGAACATTGTCAAAATAACTTATATTTTTTAATTGGAATTTAGTCCACTGTCAGAACAACAAATCTATCTCTTACAGATGATACAGGAATGTATGACCCTCGTCTAGCCAACTGAACTTTTGACTCAAGGTATTTTTTCATGGTAAACATTCTTGACTCCATGTTGTTATCATTTAAAACTCTGCTGACTCGCTGCATTTATAATGTGACACTTACCCGACTCATTGCCTTTGCCACGGTGATAATTTCCTGACTCGCTGCCTATTTCAGGATGAGATTTTCCGGACTCACTGATATTGTCATTATGTCGTACGTAACACGAAATCGCATCCCTGTCAACAGCGAGGGGGAGATTCATGGACAAGACTGGTGTCACTTTCTGTTTTCTTGAATCAGAAATATGAACTTTCATCCCAAGGCTATCTGGTCGGTTTGAGGCATCCCTGGAAACCAATTCAAAAGTTTCCATTGGCCCATGAGGGATGCTTTTTTGTGTATGAACAATATGACTGGCACAGCGGGAAAAGCCTGCAGCGCCTGCATGGTTGCTGGAATGTCCCATCAGTGTGACAGGAAGCGTGTTGTACTTAGGATCTGTAAACACACAGATGTAATAATACACATTAATGACATGACGTGTTGTACTTAGGATCTGTAAACACACAGATGTAATAATACACAATAATGACAGGACGTGTTGTGATTTGTAAACACACTGATTTAATAAAACCCATTAATGCAAGGACGTGTTGTGTTATGTAAACACACAGCTGTAATATTACACATTAATGACAGGAAGTGTTGTACTTAGATCTGTAAACACACAGATGTAATAATACACATGCATGACATGACGTGTTGTACTTAGGATCTATAAACACACAGATGTAATAATACACATTAATGACAGGACGTGTTGTGATCTGTAAACATACAGATGTAATAATACACATTAATGACAGGACGTGTTGTGATCTGTAAACACACAGATGTAATAATACACATTATTGACAGGACGTGTTGTTTTATGTAAACACACAGATGTAATAATACACATTAATGACAGGACGTGTTGTACTTAGAATCTGTAAACACACATATGTTATAATACACATTAATGACAGGACGTGTTGTACTTAGGATCTGTAAACACACAGATGTAATAACACACATTAATGATAAGAAGTGTTGTGATTTGTTAACAAACATCAGTGTGACAGGGCGTGTTGTGATCTGTAAACACACATCAGTGTGACAGGAAGTGTTGAGATATGTAAATACACATGAGAGTGACCAGGTTTTTTTTATCTGTGAACAAATCAAAATATAAAGAGGTTTTAATAAATTGATTATTATTCTTTTTAATACGGTTAACGACCGTTTCTGTTCATAGCATAAAAAAGCACTCCATACTGGTTCTCAGAGAGAGCAATGTTTACGAACGACGGAGAATTCATTTGAATCTTTACATACTTAAAATTATTTTGCATAATGGATAGACAAAGTAACTTTTATTTCGTAACTTAATCTTCAAAGATGTTTTATAGAACAACCACGTAAAGCCAGTGAATACTTACCAAGAGGAATACTTGAATCCTGAAAAATTAAAAAACTGATCAATAATACGGCAGACATAAAAAATGATATTTCTCTGTCATAGTTTTTACTCATTTGCACAACTTCTGGTATACCTTATTGTAAGCAAAACAATGCTGTATAACCTCGATACAATGGTATTCGTTTCGTTTGCCACCTCGAGTACCGCCAATTATAGTTCGCAGTTAATGTTTTTCCTTTATATTTTTCAGTACGTTTCCTTTGATGCATCACTCAAACCATTTAAAAAGCCGAAAACTGAAGCTTGACAGAGGAGGCGGTATGACAAGGTTCTACTGGACTCACTTTACCATCAGTATGTCAAGATAACCAAGGACATGTCTGTGCAAAGAACTACAATTCTTCTTGAAGACGCTTCCTGTCATTTTATATCAATTTGATAAATCCCTACCCTCAAAGCTCAACTCTATATAGGGCATGCGTGTTTGGTCCATTAGCAAAGCACATATTTACAGTCCATAACTTGCCTTTAAGTTACGTGGCTATACATAGTCTGATACTATGTAATGATCCGACATTAAACCTACCTGGATATCGTCTGAAATATCATATATGCTCTGTTTTCTATCAACGTATTGTCTGTCAGTTTCTGGTAGGCTTATCTGCAAAACAGACAAACACATCATATATTGCTATGATTAAAGATAGCGAATTGTTAATTTGGCTATATTATATAGATAGTTTCACTTTGGAAATAATAAACAGTGGAAATGTATATCATTTGGGTTGAAGATGAGGGCAAACATTGGTTAAACTCCATGTATATTGTCATATCTGGTGACATTACCCTCTTATTTTGTGCACCTACTTATTTAAATCAACCTTGCGTAAAACAGGTGTTTTAATGCTCAAAATTATGTTAGATTACCTGGTCCGATAAACGTTTGATTTCCATATTGGATTTGAGTTCATCATACAGGGTTTCCAGTTCATGTTTGTCATTGAACAGCTGTATTCGCTGGGTCGACTCCTCATTAGCCCGGATCTGTTCCTTTATCCTCAGTTCTTCAAGCTGTAACGGACAGTATGGTTCGGTATAACCGTTCCACCTAAATTTCCACAACAAGTAGGAATACTGAACACTTTAAGTGTTTGTGTAGAGCGTCCTCGATACTCCAGGGGTTACACTCACTTACGCTCTCTGCACTCTAGAATATTTCATGGCAAAATTTAAGGCTCAGAGTGCGTCACCTTGTTGATGACACAAGAAGACTAGTTTGATCCTTTGATGTACATCAGAAGAATTTTGCGGCCGCGTAACGCTAAAACTTACTGGCTTTGAAGTCGTGTGTCGCTCCTCTGTAATCTTCAAAGGACAGGTATCAGCCTAGTGGTTGGTCAGGTTTTTTTACCTGACAGGCTGACACCAATCAAATAGCTAGCCGCGTGTCTTCAATTTTGCTTTGACATATTCCAGGGCTGCATAGAGCAAAAGTAAGTATAACCTCTCGAGCATCGATGATAGAGTACACAGGTTACACCTTCAATGTCATGTCCCCGACAAGTAGGAATACTGAACATTTTGGGTGTTCATTCATGGAATTATTAAAGCCCAAAAATTGAGTATGTAACAATAGATTACATTACTGAAAATGACTAAGATATTAAATGAAACATACATGATAAAACTATTAGATTCACCTGTTGATATTTGTTCTTTTAAAATTCACTCTACGACTGTTATATATATAAACAAACTTAAGACTGAGTTTTGCTAGCATTTGTGCCAATAACCAATATGAGACATACATTTTTTACTTACAATTTTTTTTTCATTTTCCAACTCCTTTATCCTGTCAAAGTACTCCTCAACTTTCTTTTTACGATCCATGTAAGCTGTGTTGATTTTATTTTTCTCCTTTATTGAAGCTTGAAGTCTTGTCTCAAGCTACGATACAACAACATAAATTCTTGCCATAGAGTCAGACATTTTTTTTTGTAATAGCAACATGCCTCTCAAAATAGTTGTTCTCTGTTTAGATGCATTTGGGGAAAAAAATCTGGTATTTAATTTAAAAACAATGTTTTTACAAAGACTTTTTACTTTCTTTTCAGGACAAATCATGCAAACATGATTCCTAAATTACATTAATGAGGTCCCACTCTTCGCATTTGATCAGCAGAATTCGTTGAATGTTATGCTAAAATGTGCAGATGATTTTACGAAAGTCTAACATTCAGATAAACTGTAATTTTTATAATCATTCCCATATATGTATACCAAAATATCAAAACGTGTTCGTAAGTCTTGTGTTTTTGCATCAATCGTAACTATAACAACATAAACATGTGAATAGGAGCATTGCTCCAGAACCAAACAAACACTTACAATAAAATATTAAACAATAAAGATAATGTTTTTTTTTCTCTGATGAAATTGTTATTCATGTATTTACGTAGACAAAACAATCAGGACACACGATTGCGAGAAAAAGAGGGAAACGAGAAATCCAATATCTATTTCACAACAATTTATTACCAGACGGATCATTTTATAGAGGGATAACTCTTTCATTAAAGGAGTGTTCTCTCTTCAAATATATATTACAAATAGAATTAAGTTAAAATTGTGATCAAAATCTTCTCATCAACGTAATTTTACATCTACGGTGCAACAGAATAAATAAAATAAACTACTACATGTCTTCAGTATTTAGCACTCAAATATTCCTGATAATCCAACTTTACGTTGATCTTCAGTGTCACATATCACTGAAATTAAATTGTGTTCTAATAACATATATATATCAACATTGAAAAACTAGCATTTGTTAGTTAAATTTTTTATTATAAACCTGTCAGTTAGGTATTATAAGAAACTATCTCAAGACATTGTATGCCATCCTCACAAGCGCCCATTCTCATACTTTTTAAAGGGATTTTTCAAAACACTCCTGATTCCAAGAGCTAATGAGCTTGTTTTGCGGAGATTAAACTTGTTTTACGAGGGCTCATTTTCTAGACATAAATAGGAATATAGGAAATAGGAAGCTTGAGTAAGTGAGGAGAAGATGATGTTTCTATTTCCCCACTATATGGTCAAAATCATTCCATCGGACACCCTGTTAGATTAATTTCACCCCTTTGGAAAAGGTCACATATCCACGGTAGGCCGGTAACCAAAACAAATCCACTCCTATACATAGTATATATGACCTTTTTGACATCAATTTGTCCCCTGTCAGTGTCCAATAGTTTTGATATAGGTCCTTGTATCTGAAGGTTATTTCTGTGTGGGTGATCATTGCGGGAAGAAATCGGGTTGTTGACACCTGAAAAAACACCTGTCTTGTACTCTCCTTAGACAGGTAAATACCTATCTTAACAGACTTGTCTTGTACTCTCCTAAGACAGGTAAATACCTATCTTAACAGGCCTTTCTTGTACTCTCCTTAGACAGGTAAATACATATCTTAACAGACCTGTCTTGTACTCTCCTTAGACAGGTTAATACATATCTTAACAGACCTGTCTTGTACTCCCCTTAGACAGGTAAATACCTATCTAAACACAGCTGTCTTGTACTCTCCTAAGACAGGTAAATACCTACCTTAACATATCTGTCTTGTACTCTCCTTAGACAGGTAAATACCTATCTTAACAGACCTGTCTTGTACTCTCCTTAGACAGGTAAATAGCTACCTTAACAAATCTGTCGTGTACTCTCCTTAGACATGTAAGTACCTATCTTAACAGATCTGTCTTGTACTCTCCTTAGACAGGTAAATAGCTATCTTAACAGACCTGTCTTGTACTCTCCTTAGGCAGGTATATACCTACCTTAACAAACCTGTCTTGTACTTTCCTTAGACAGGTAAATACCTGTCTTAACAGACCTGTCTTATACTCTCTTTAGACAGGTAAGTACCTACCTTAACAGACCTGTCTTGTACTCTCATTGGCAGATAAATACCGATCTTAACACACCTGTCTTGTACTTTCCTTAGACAGGTAAGTACCTATCTTAACAGACCTGTCTTGTACTCTCCTAAGACAAGTAAATACCTTCATTGACACACTTGTCTTGTACTCTGCTAATACAGATAAATACTTACCTTAACACACCTGTCTTGTACTCTCCTTAGACAGGTAAATACCTATCTTAGCACACCTGACTTGTACTCTCCTTAAATACCTTCCTCTACAAATCTGTCCAGTAGTCTACTTCGTTGGCAGGTAATAAAACACGCCTGTCCTGTTGTCTCCTTAGACATGTATACTGCCTCAACACAAGTGTCTCATAGTCTCCTTAGACAGATAAATACCTACCTCAACAATAACGTCCTGTAGTCTCGTTTTTTTTATTCGACAGGTGAATACCTACCTCCATACACTTGTCCTGGTAGTCAGAGAGCTGAACCTCCAACCTGTCCATTCGTTCCATAATGTCTTCACAATTCTGTTGGGCCTCGTCTCGTTCCTCCTTCAGGATCTGTTTTTCCACCTCCTGGCGTTCTTGAAGAACCTCGCAGCCCAATGCCGCTGGCATCTACAACAAACCACACACAAGGTTTATGTTAATGTGAGTAAAAGTCACTGTATCATTACAAACTCGGAGAGGACAAATTCTAAAATGCACATCGTATTAGAACGAATACTTCAGTCTTTAAAAACGAAATATTGTATACCGCGAAATATATTCTCCGCAGTCTTTCGTCCTTAGCAATGATGATGAATTGACCATGACACCGAGTTTTATACACAACATACCATGTCTAGTAATTAGATTTGAATGGGCAAATATGGATTTTACCGGTGAAAGGCGAATATTTGACCGAGCAAATGTTTTTCGGTATACAGTATTCTAATGCCTTACCTGAATTAAGCTGATCAATATAATTAATACAACGTTAAGTCTTCAAAACAGCACAGACTGATTTCATAGGATCAGCTTATGTAATGGTCAAACGAGACAACATAATGTCATTTTTTTCTGTGGATTCTATTGAAAATATTTACATGTGTAATATTTTCCTTATTTATGTCTGATCTATATTCAATGCTAGTTCCGTGTTGCCGATTGATTGGTATTTACAACCTGGTGAAATAATGTATACTTAACAATACATATAGGTCTGGTTTAACATTTAAAGCTGACAGTGCAAGTTAAAACAAAAAAGGCAGTGTCTCACAGATATTATACTACTCATAGACCCCTTACAAACGGGAAGCAGATCTTCAGATATATTTCGTTTGTGATTGTACAGACGCCGACCTTCTGACTGCCACTTTATAATGCACTTTATAATCTGCACGGGATCAATGTACACAAAAACGACAGTCAATTGGAAACGTAATGAAATAGATGTTATATTACTTATAACAAGTTGAAAACTCTTGTAAAGCATACACATATCCCAGCTTCAATAGAAATGGGGCAAAATGCAAGTCTAAAAAAAGGTTAATATATCGCTGTAATATTTCTCAATGAAGTCTATGCAATGAGATTGTTGTGTATGGTTTCTCAAGTAACTCTATGAAATGGGATTGTTTTTTAGGGTTTCTCAAGTAACTCTATGAAATGGAATAGTTTTTTCATGGTTCTTAAGGAACTCTATGAAATGGGATAGTTTTAGGGTTTCTCAAGGAACTCTATGAAATTAGATAGTTTCAGGGTTTCTCAATGAATTCTATGAAATGGGATAGTTTTAGGGTTTCTCAATGAACTCTATGAAATTAGATAGTTTCAGGGTTTCTCAAGGAACTCTATGAAATTGGATAGTTTTTAGGGTTTCTCATGGAACTCTAAGAAATTGAATAGTTTTTATTCATGGTTTCTCTAAGAACTATGAAATAGGATAGGTTTTAGGGTTTTTCAAAGAACTCTATGAAATGGAATATTTTTGTATGGTTTCTCGAGAGCCTGTTTGAATAGTATTTTTAGGTAAAAGTGAGACATTGAACAGAGGTGAGTTTGAGCATGGAACTTTTCGACATGGAATAGTGTTGTTTTTTTGGGCGGCTCTCTGAGGTATCGATTAGAGGTTTCATCTATATTGGCGACAACAGGCAGACAGGACATTGGTCGGTATGGAATAGTTCTAATCAATATTTATTACCTTGGCTGTCGTGGCTTGTAAACACCTGTCAGTTTCATCTGTAACACAAATCACTGAAAATTGATATCTTATAAAATCGTATATAACAGAATTTCTGTTTTCTCTATTTTCCTTGTTCATTCCCCAACCCGTACTCTACTTCCTTCTTATTTAAAACCTATACAAATACACACTCTTGTTAGATCATCATTTGTCTTGAATTAAACCTACAAATCATCTTCATTAAATATGTTATATTTCAGTTCCTGTTAAATTCAACCTAGAAAACCTTAGGAAAAACTTTACAGAATAAGTAAATTCAGTATCACTTTTGTGTCACTTATCGCACCAACTAATTGATTAAGGAGTATATTGATAAACGGAAATAGGAAGTACATCCCTAGTTGAAAATCCAATGTAGGGAGACAGTATCACAATTTCCGCATATTCTAATGTTTAATATTTAATTAATGAATATTGTATGTTTATTATTCGTTCTCTCAATATTAAAGTATTTCAAAGCAATCCAGGCATTAATTCAATTGTTTTTTATCAGTCACATGTGTCCATTTTTCTGTACTTCAGGAAACCGGCTACCTATTTCACTACTGTGAAGTTTTTCTAGAAAGACATTTTTTTTTGGACATTTAACGCGAATCATGACAAATATGTCCAGAATGCCAATGTTGTTATGACCTCATGAATGTTGATAAAATAAATTTCATTCCTCATATTTACATTTTTAAGTGCTTTGAATTTTCCGATCGAGCATAAATAAAAATAATACCGGCATTGTAATTAAATTTGTGTATGGGGGCAACGCAGGAGAGAGAACAGAGTGGTTTCGCGGGAAAATGTAAAACTTCGGGTTGGGGTTCTACCAAAAGTATGACAACAAAACAAACAGAATATAGGTCTAGTTGTATTTTCAAATTTTATATGTAAAACTAACTCAGCTTGGATATTGTTATCATATACCATACACACCTCATTTGAGAATCAAAATGAGCCTATCACATTTAATGTTAATCATATTAGCATAAATAAACTACACAATAGCTGTTTCACGGCGGACGTGTACCAATTACGCCCTGTGCTACGTCATTAAAGTGTATCAATACGCAGTGATGAGGTCACCTGTGTTATGCAAAAATGAATGTCATTTTCGCCAATGGGTCCAAGCATACAGAATGTAAATATTATAAAATGTTAATTTTTAATCGATTATAGATAATTAATTTTACACAATTTCAGCATTTATTAAATTGATATACATTAATACAATACTAATTTATGTAATTATCATTTTTATTGACATTATTTTGCCAAAAAATTTGTCTTTAATTTTTTTCTTCAAAATTCACTCCTTTTTACATAAATTTCCATTTAAAATCCTTAAAATTCTGACAACCTATATTTTTTTTGTGGGAGAACATTTTCTTCAAAGCAATATAACAACAAAAATTTGAAGAAATTATATTGAGAAATGGTAACACAATCCTATTACCTTAAGTAGTCCGCATTATCTCTTTAAGGTATACCCACCCAGAGTACAGGTAAAAAGAAGGCGTCGGGCCGTATTATCTCTGTAAAGTAAACCCACCATGAGTACAGGTAAAAAGAAGGCGTCGGTTCCTATTAACTCTGTAAGGCATTTACCCCAAGTCTAAGTAAAATAAGGACAGTGGGCGTCCATCAGTAATATCTATATGTGAGGCATACCCACACTGACTACAGACTACTGAATGTGTGCGTCCTAAATATCGGTGTAAGGTATACCCACACAAAGTACAGTAAGGAAGGACAGGGGATGGCCGTAAGTTAAATCTTTGTGAGGTATATCCAACCTGAGTACAGTTATTCCTGTATGGTATACCCACTATACGTACTGTAAGGTGAGTTAGCGTCCGTCATTAATATCTCTCTACGGTATACCCAACCAGACCACGGTTAGGACAGCGGACATCCATAAGTAAAATATTTGTAAGGTATACCCACCCTGGCTACAGTTAGGACAGAGGGCGTCCGATAGAGCTCCTTTTAGCTCTATTATTTCTCTCTCCCGCTGGTCAAGCTTGTACTGACAGTTTCTCCACTTCTCTCGGTAGTCCTCTCGCTCCTTCGTGTACTCTAAACTGTTCTTCAGGTATTCCACTACAAACAGGACACAGGACACGATCAGGTCATAGGTCACATCAAACACACACGATCAGGTCATAGGTCGCATCAAACACACAGGATCAGGTCATAGGTCATATCAAACACAAAAAGAGGACACATGACATATCAAACACACACGATCAGGTCATAGGTCACATCAAACAAAACAAAAAACATAATATAGGTCACATTACACACCCGAACAGGTCACGGGCCACATAAAAAACAACAAGATCATATGAAAGTGTCGACAATACCATAAATCGATAAAAAGGAAAGATTAACATGGAGACCCTTGAAATAGTACATGGAATTTAAGACCAGGTGTTCCGAAAGGTTAAGCGTGTTCTTCATCGACGACACCCGCAATGTAAATCCAAGTCGAATCCAAGCATAATCAAGCAATATAAATACAACATAAAGTTCCGGGTTCATTTTTAATTTGAATAAGGTCCCGGGGCCATTTTTACGACGGAATATATGAAGGTTCTCAGACCATTTTAAACGTTAAAATACGTACCCCAGAACATTAGGTCGTCTTTATATTTTCAATTCATTATTTTTTTTTGTCTCCTTTCACAATGTCCTATGATTAACAGACTAACAAGCATGTGTTTGAATTAAATGTTTCATATACAGCTAGAATAAAACATTGCTTATATTTTATCTGTCTAAATATATCAACGAGTTTCCACATCAACTTAGTTGCTATATGACAATAAAAATGAAAATATAAGTTATTTAAAATATAAGTTGACCAATTAAAAACATTTAAGACTTCTGTGATTTGACGTAAACAAATGATGACAAATCGGTATTTAATCAATACTGCCTGCATGTATTATGCATTTCATAATGTATTATTAACAGACCAGTGATACATTTGTGACAATTGAATATTGAAAGGTGTCATGATATTTGGGGACAAAATTCAACGGAGATTATTAATTCGCAGCCATTATGACATTTTTATATCAGTTTAATAAGGAAAGGTGACATAGAGTTCAGTTTGAGCTTGTAGGTATATGTGCTAACAAACAGTGAGGGCTAAGGTGTGAAGATGTACTGAACATTAGGAGGAAACGACTGTGAAGGAAAGCTCCTGCCGTGTCAGCTATTATTTAGTGTTGTTCGTGGTTCGTCCTGTTTGAGTATTTATCACCAATGGGGTCCTGGTACTACGGATACAGAAACTTGTGTGTCAAACTAATTGAACCTGTTTTTGTGAACGCTTCCTTCTCTGCAATACTTGAGAGTTCCGATCAGATTTATATGTAAATTAGTGAAGTTTTTGCAGCTTTAAAGCGCAGATCTGTTAACACATCCTGCTTTTCAATAAACACTTAGGACCTGTCAAAACAAGATAGGTCTACCATTGCCGTTTGTCTCCTACTTACCGGACACTTATTGAGTCAGCTACTGTGTATTATTTTTCAGTTTCTAAAAAAAACATTATTTCCTACTACGAGTTCAAACAGATAATTATAGGGCAGTCTGATAACAGGGCACCCTAAAGCATACACACATAAATGGGATGTAAATAAACAAAGTACATGGGATGTAAATACACAACAGTACATGGGATGTAAATACACAACAGTACATGGGATGTAAAGATACATTTAAACGTGCAATTATTGCATATAATATTGCCACGATTTGTGGTTGTAAAAGTCTTCACATCTGTGACCTTGGCATGTTCGTGTCCCCTACACAACCCCGACATTGTTTAGACACCTACTTGACGCATCCTTTAGCTTGCTGTTTTCCTCTACGATGCTGCTACAGTTCCTCTCTAGTGCCTGAAGTCGGTGGGTAAGGGACTGGTTCTCCAGCCTCAGTATCTCGGTTTCATTCTAATTGCAAACAAGGTTTGTGAATCTTAATAACAGGTTTCGACGATTTTCGGAAATATTTTAATACCGGAAATTTGTAACAGAAATCACTTGATTTTGGCAAATGATTATTTGTGATTGTTCAATCAAAGACTAATTAACAGCGATTCTATATGAAAAGAGCAAACACAACAAAAAAGGGAAGGAACGAAAAGCCAAACAAAGCAAAAACAAAAACAAACACAAACAAGAGGCCCAATAGGCCTGAATCGCTCACCTGGTATAAATTTCACACTTGTTATCTTAAAAGTGGACTAAAATACAACTACAGGCAGAATATCAGTGTTTGATTAATAAGAACCATTTAAAAGATTTAAACGTATGACACACGTGACCTTGAATGTCGAACAAGGACATTAGGTTGAACAGAGTTTATAGTCTTCCAACCCAGCATGCTTCTAGTAAAATATCATTACCCTGGACTTTTTGGTTATACAGAACAAATAATTTAAAGATTTAAACCGTAGGCCTCTTGGTTATTCAGAAGTTGTTTAAATGTTTTTAACATATTTGACCCTGGTGACCTTGAATATGATTCAAGGTCATTCATTAGAACAAACTTGGTAGCCCTTCATCCCAGCATGTTACTGGCCAAATATCATTATCCTAGGCCTCTTCGTTATTCAGAAGAAGTTGTTTAAAGGTTTTAAACATATTTGACCCCTGTGACCTTTAATATAGGTCAAGGTCATTTATTTGAACAAACTTAGCAGCCCTTCATCCCAGCATGTTACTGGCCAAATATCATCACCCTAGGCCTCTCGGTTATTCAGAAGAAGTTGTTTAAAGGTTTTAAACATATTTGGCCCCTGTGACCTTTAATATAGGTCAAGGTCATTTATTTGATCAAACTTAGCAGCCCTTCATCCCAGCATGTTACTGGCCAACTATCATCACCCTAGGCCTCTCGGTTATTCAGAAGAAGTTGTTTAAAGGTTTTAAACATATTTGATCCCTGTGACCTTGAATATAATTCAAGGTCATTTATTTGAACAAACTTGGTAGCCATTCACCAAAGCATGTTACTGGCCAAATAACATCACCCTAGACCTTTTGGTTATTCATAAGAAGTTGTTTAAAGATTTTAACATATTTGACCCATGTGACCTTGAAAATGGATGAAGGTCATTTATTTGAACAAAATCGGTAGCCCTTCTTCCCAGCATGCTTCTGGCCAAATATTATCACCCTAGGGCTTTTGGTTACTGAGAAGAAGTTGTTTAAAGTAAAATGTTGACGCCGGACGACGGACGGACGACGGACGCCGCACCATGCCATAAGCTCACTTAAGCTAAAAAAAACACAGACCAAATCAAAACAAACAAGCACTATTGATTATCTGCACAATCCAGACAGAAACGTCTAAATTATAGGAGTGAAAGAAAAGAGAGTTTAATTAATGTTTTCAACTGATATTATTGTTTATTACCTCAAGTTCCTTTTTATCATTCTGAGCGAACAAAAGACCAGTCTCCAGATCCTCTAGCTTCTGTTTCATAGCCGCGTTTCCCTGTGCTTGATCCTGTAGAGTCCTGATCGTCTCAGACAGGTTATTTACCAAGTTCATGTTACAACTGAATCGTGTCACCTTAAAGTCTGCAAATATAAATCACACAAATCATTCTTTAATACATTATTTCACTAGTAAAGTGGGACATGCTCTGTGTGTGAGAACGAGCATGCATGATGTTTCTGTAATGAACCACTTACCTAAGGGAGGCTCACTAGGCTTTTTCTGTAATGAACCACTTACCTAAGGGAGGCTCTCTAGGATGTTTCTGTAATGAACCATTTACCTAAGGGGGGCTCTATAGGATGTTTCTGTAATGAACCATTTACTTAAGGGAGACTCTCTAGGATGTTTCTGTAATGAACCACTTACCTAAGGGAGGCTCTCTTGGATGTTTCTGTAATGAACCACTTACCTAAGGGAGGCTCTCTAGGATGCTTCTGTAATGAACCACTTACCTAATGGAGGCTCTCTATGATGTTCCTGAAGTGAACCGCTTACCTACGGGAGGCTCTCAATGATGTTCCTGTAATGAGCCACTTACCTAAGGGAGGCTCTCTAGGATGTTCCTGAAGTGAACCGCTTACCTAAGGGAGGCTCTCTAGGATGTTTCTGTAGTGAACCACTTACCTAAGGCAGGCTCTCAATGCTGTTCCTGTAATGAACCACTTACCTAAGGGAGGCTCTCTATAATGTTCCTGTAGTGAACCGCTTACCTAAGGGAGGCTCTCTAGGATGTTTCTGTAGTGAACCACTTACCTAAGGGAGGCTCTCTATAATGTTCCTGAAGTGAACCGCTTACCTAAGGGAGGCTCTCTAGGATTTTCCCCCGTGATAGCCTTGTACGTTTCTGGGTTGTGATACTCCATCGTGTCGAGGAAATGCTGACAACCATTGTTTCCCTTTGTTTGCAGTATATCAAGCATGAAACCTTAAACAGCAAATCAGCAACAGATATTAAGTACTTCAGTGTGGGACGACAACATGGTAATTTTGTAGAAGTTAGTAGTGCGATCTCCTTTATGATTCCAACTTGAGGGAGTACTATAACAGAGACTGATATTTTAGTTTGCTTTACGTTGTAACCCCCTTACTGGTGTTCTAGCTCACTGGTTTAATGGTCTCAAGCGGAGGATACCTATTCTAGTTGGGGACGGCCAAGGATAATAAAAGTGATGTTTGTAGCTTCGAGGGAACATCCCCACATGTGCCAACAACGAGTAATATGTTTGCTTTCATATAGATGTGCAAGTTCCAGGACAAATCTAGGACCAGAGTAAACCTTCTATTTATTATTTGCTCTCTGGAACCTTTGAACCGTTTACGGAATAGTCGCTTGGTACGGTGTTGCGTCACTTTGACATAACAAAGCATTTTCTCCGAGTTAAAATGCATGAGACAGCCTTCCTCCCTTTTTGATGGTTTATGAGGTCTGAATGAAGGGCCTTGTTATTCTCTGTAGATTTGATAATTTTATAAAGCAGACAAACGACTGCGAATAGCCACCCGCTAGAGGTCACTACCCCTTTGAGGTAGTTAGGAAATTTGAAAAAGAGCAGCAGGAACAGCCTAAGAAGTTGAGTCTTCAGAAAACCATTCTGGTTTTTTTCACATATTCCATTAGAGCGGGGAGTTTGTTATACTGTTAAATAGTTTATACAGCAGGCGTTGATGAGGAACTCTATCGGCAGGTATAAGATATTTATTTTGCAAATATTGTCTGCCGTGTTGTATTAAATAGACCAGAACAGCTGTGGGCCGAGGAATTATACAGTCAATGGCGGGGGAAATTACAGGAAACAATGAAGAACCGCTTATTCTTGGGGGGTGAGCAGGAAAGGCGAAAGGTGCAAGTTTAGTTAGGTTAACAAAGTCATCTATTATAAAAACACTATTTATATCATAAATAGTTAATGGAAACAGTTCTTAATGTGCAGTTTTTAAATAGGGCCGGAAAATATTAATTACAACCTTCTTAAAGTTTTCTATGCGTCGTCTTGTAGTTGTATTCAATGTATTCTAATTATGTCAACCCACTTGTTTGATCCGGATGTTTCCATGCCTCGTGCTACTCTAAAGTTTGAGCTATTTCCGTGTTACCGAGTAGTGAATATAATTAACTGTTGTTGCTCCTATTCTCATCAACTGCAAATTAATTAATGTAAACATTCAAAACGTTTTCAGTTTGCTTATTTAATGTTGGCAAATGGGTACCATTAATATTTGATATAAGTATCATATATATATATATATGGTGTTACTCTAATGTCAATATATCATATATGAATGATGTCATTGTGCCATTATTATTTGATACATTAGTGTGCCATTGATATTTGATACATTGGTGTGCCGTAAATATTTGATACATTAGTGTGCCATTAATATTTGATACATTAGTGTGCCATTAATATTTGATGCATTAGTGTGCAATTGATATTTGATGCATTAGT
Organism: Mizuhopecten yessoensis; assembly: GCF_002113885.1. NCBI lineage: Eukaryota > Metazoa > Mollusca > Bivalvia > Pectinida > Pectinidae > Mizuhopecten > Mizuhopecten yessoensis. The sequence goes on along the minus strand of NW_018408796.1, from coordinate 331,192 downwards.
GTGTCATTAATATTTGATACATTAGTGTGCCATTAATATTTGATCATTAGTGTCCGATTGATATTTGATACATTAGTGTGCCATTAATATTTGATGCATTAGTGTGTCATTAATATTTGAAACATTAGTGTGCCATTAATATTTAATGCATTTCTGTGCCATTGATATTTGATACGTAAGTGTGCTATTAATATTTGGTACATTAGTGTGTCGTTGATATTTGATACATAAGTGTGTCATTAATATTTGATACACTAGTGTGTCATTAATATTTGATTCATTAGTGTGCCACTGATATTTGATACGTTGGTGTGCCAAGTAATAACTGATTCATTAGTGTACCATTATGTGATACATAAGTATGCTATTGATATTTGATATACGTGTGCCATTAATATTTGATACATTAGTGTGCCATTGATATTTGATGCACTAGTGTGTCATTAATATTTAATACATTAGTGTGCCATTAATATTTGATGCATTAGTGTGTCATTAATATTTGATACATTAGTGTGCCATTAATATTTGATGCATTTCTGTGCCATTGATATTTGATACGTAAGTGTGCTATTAATATTTGATACATTAGTGTGCCGTTGATATTTGATACATAAGTGTGTCATTAATATTTGATACACTAGTGTGTCATTAATATTTGATTCATTAGTGTGCCACTGATATTTGATACGTTGGTGTGCAAGTAATAACTGATTCATTAGTGTACCATTAATATTTGATACATAAGTATGCTATTGATATTTGATATACGTGTGCCATTAATATTTGATACATTAGTGTGCCATTGATATTTGATACATTAGTGTGCCGTTGATCTTTCCCCTCTTTCACTTACCCGCTCTTGTCCGTCTCGTGTGGTATTTGTTCATGATTAACTCCGTATCATCCGAAGTAAGCACGCGCAGCTCTCTCAGCCGGTCGAAGTATTCCCGGGGGTCTATACCATTGACAATGGTATAGCGGTTAGGCTCTATATATATCTCGTACAGGTCCCCCGGGGTAAGGGGGTCCGGTTGGACACTAGGGTCCGTCATGGCTGTGTGTTTTATGATCAGCAAGGTTCGACAGGCTGATGCAAATTGCGGCCTGAAACAAACACGATATAACGAAGCCACTTCAAGTACATGTGCGAGTGTTTTTTAGACTCTAACTATAATCAAATAGTTCCCTAAAGGTGTGCGATTGGCTATACCACGGACTTAGATAACATCTAATCTAATTCCGTGGCTATACAAATGTACCGTGTCCGGGTCCGTACATCTTATCCTAGCTGAACCTGGTACGCTGTTATAATTTAGCTACGTACACATAATGATGATAGCATTTTAACACAGCAGACTTTTTACTTAATTTCCTTGCTTAAAAGTTCTATTTGACATGTCTACACGCAGGACAAATCTAATTGGAATCTGTTAGAAATCACATGTGTTAATGAAGCTAATCTAGTTAATAAATGTATATTAGGGGACGTTTTCTTTGTTAACCTCTGACGTACCGCTGTCCGATTTGTGGTAGATTTAATACTTCTCGGATAAACGTTATGTTTAGTTCGCTAGTTAAGGTATTACATACTTTATAGAGAGAAACACCTGGGGATCGATCGGATCTCCTTATATTTCAGTTTAATATCTGTTCCATTCTAAATATAACAAAGCAGCTTTCCCCGATCACAGCACGTCACAATAAAGGTCGAATGTCCAAAATGTGGATGTCAGGTGACAGGTGATTCAAGTAGTCGGAAGTATGTTTCCTGTATAAAAGAGTACGGAAACATGGTGTACCGTCCGCACGTGGGAAGGGGAACAATTCTATAAATAAACGACGACCTCCGCAGTCGTGACAAATTCTGACATTATATAAACAAGTCTTAAACTTCCATTATTGTGTGTGTTTTTTAACTACGATGCCTGGAACTTTCATGCGCTTTGACCGTATTGAAAAAATAACACCGAGAGCGACGATGTATCCTGATCTTAACTTTTGTGTTACGACTAATCAATTGAAATTCACTTTACCAAGTATGTGAAATAATGGTATACCATATCCGTGGGGGAGACATAGTCAGTAATACTATGTTTGTTTAAGTGAAACTTCTCAGTTCTCCACGATTACGGAAGATTCTACAACTTCAAGTCAAGCATTGGATTTTAGCCTATTGTTCCTTCCTCCTCACCAGCAATACGACCCCGGGATGAAAGGCGTGTTGTATTGTTATCTTTATACCGGCAAGTCACTGACTTTTCACGTAGACGCCATTTACATAGAGATGGGTATATACTATTCACTTAATCCATCTGTGTGGTCATCGTCCACCGCAATGTCCGGACCATACCTTCTTCTACAATTGTAGGATATGTTGGTGACCAGACTGTGTCACCTAACACTCTCATGTCCATAGCCTGAAGGTCAATGTCAGGGTAAGGGGTCAAATGCCAAATGCTTGTACTTGTATATATAATATTTTCTAAACGACAGATTCTTTTTCTCATTTAACCTAGCATGATTGTACTCATAGCATCAAGGTCATGACAAGGATCAAAGGTCAAACCATTCTTATCATTTTCCGGTCTACAAACTGCGTGACTGCTTTCTGAAATCTCCTAAAGGAGGAAATAAAGAATGTCTGTCTGTCTGTATGACTGTCTGCCATAACCTCTGATGGCTTACACACTATATATCTTATAAAATGTGTCATACAAATGTCTATCATCAATATACGGGAATGTTGCATATCAGTTAGATCAAGGTCACGGTAAAACAATAAATTATTGTAATGCCTATCCAAACCATGTTTTATCATCGGCTTAAGATTTTCTCATAAATCTTTACCTCCCGGGTTGGCAGACTTTCCATTTGTACGTTTTAATTTCAGCCACCTAGGAATGCTTCCAGTCAAATCTGGTTAAATTCCAGACTGTGGTTAAGAAGAAATCACGTGAAGAAACTGTTCACGGACGGACGACGGACCAGGTGAGCTAAACATCGATACAAATATAAAACAAATATAACAAAATACTGTATTACATACTGACCTTATAATTAGTCCCGACAGGCAATCTGATCCGTAGATCAGCTCTACCCTTTCTCTGTCGCTTGGCTTTAAACTTCGACGTTCTTCATCAAAATACTAACATCTTGGTGCTCGCGTATTTCGGATCCCACTACATGTCAACTTTGTTGTATAGCTTAGTTCCCCAGTGTGTAAGTACTGTAGTGACAATTTTACCCTCTGATGATCAAGTCTGTAGTCCATTTGTTAGTCTAAGTCATAATTAACAAACTGACCTTTTTACACATAGAGTATTAAAGCTTTACAAGCATCTTTTATAAAGAGTTTAAATTCTCCTTTGATCGGTATGTAACGTTGTTAGCCAGCTAGGTTGCCGTCTCCTGCAGCTAGTTCGTTGCTTCCTATGCTTGTAGTTTTAGTTAGCTACTTCCGCCGCAGTGTGAAAAGCTAAGTTGTCGTTTCATCAATACGTAGCTAGGCTAAGTTGTGTTTCAATGGTGAAACTAACACAAGCTAAGCTGATCCTTGCTAGGGTTGATTCAAGTAGCCGGAAGAATGTTTCCTGTATAAAAGAGTACGGAAACATGGTGTACCGTCCGCACGTGGGAAGGGGAACAATTCTATAAATAAACGACGACCTCCGCAGTCGTGACAAGACCAGGAAGTATATATGTTTCTATGGAACGCCAGAGCTATCTTATATATGGTACACGCTCGTTATATGATTTGCTTTTGTCATCATATCATCATATAATGACAAAACATATAAGATAGCTCTGGCGTTCCATATGTTTCGGACACATTCTAACTTAATATGAGTGTGTGAATAAGGTCAAAAACGTAGCACTATATTGTTACGAGTCTGCAGATAAACATCCTCATTCCTTGTATGAACCGTATTAGGTAACATTAAAGCTAAGGCTTCTAAAAAAGCGTTCCACATTCAGCAGCAACAGATTTTTTATATCAATTATATTGATGACGTCAAAAGTGAACAAACAAAAATACTATCGCTATTTTCTTCTTTTACTTCCGTAAAAAAATATTTACTCCGACCACAATATATAAGCATCTACTCAAAACGCCTGGCTGTCGTAGATTTCTCTAACGCTACTCTTTTCACTTCCATGCTTTCCCTCTGACGCTACTCTTCTCACTTCCATGCTTTCCCTCTGACGCTACTCTTCTCACTTCCATGCTTTCCCTCTGACGCTACTCTTCTCACTTCCGTGCTTTCCCTCTGACGCTAAGATCTATTCTCACTGTTATGAGTTCTCTTAACCTACTACTCTCACTACCATGATTTTTCTGACGCTACTATTCTCACTACCACGAATTGTCTGACGCTACTATTCTCACTACCACGAATTGTCTAATGCTACTATTCCCACTACCACGAATTGTCCGACGCTACTATTCTCACTACCACGAGTTTTCTGACGCTACTATTCTCACTACCACGAATTGTCTGACGCTACTATTCTCAATACCACGAATTGTTTAACGCTACTATTCCCACTACCACGAATTGTCTGACGCTACTATTCTCACTACCACGAATTGTCTGACGCTACTATTCTCACTACCACGAATTGTCTGACGCTACTATTCTCACTATCGGATATGAAGCATACTAACAATAAAGTTATATTAACATCTCCGCAGTCCCTTTATCAAAGGCTGATAAACGCAATATTTTGACTCCATAATGTGAGGTCATCGTAAGAAGCAAAGATTTATAAAGCATTAGTATTTTAAAGCTGTTACAAGATTATTGGTAACACTGACGATACAAATACTTCATATATAGGTTACACTTGTATCTAGGTCACTATAATCATATATAGGTTACACTTGTATCTAGGTCACTATAATCATATATAGGTTACACTTGTATCTAGGTCACTATAATCATATATAGGTTACACTTGTATCTAGGTCACTATAATCATATATAGGTTACACTTGTATCTAGGTCACTATAATCATATATAGGTTACACTTGTATCTAGGTCACTATAATCATATATAGGTTACACTTGTATCTAGGTCACTATAATCATATATAGGTTACACTTGTATCTAGGTCACTATAATCATATATAGGTTACACTTGTATCTAGGTCACTATAATCATATATAGGTTACACTTGTATCTAGGTCACTATAATCATATATAGGTTACACTTGTATCTAGGTCACTATAATCATATATAGGTTACACTTGTATCTAGGTCACTATAATCATATATAGGTTACATTTGTATCTAGGTCACTATAATCATATATAGGTTACACTTGTATCTAGGTCACTATAATCATATTTTAAAGACCTGTTTATGTGAGAGTCAACTACTCCCTATGATACATGTATGATATCGACCGACTCCCTATCATCACTGTGTGTTAACGAGTCACAATACCGGATATTGCTACCAGGCAGGCGGTGATCCCACTTCGTGGGCTTCTGTTGCAGGTGAATGTTTTTTTATATGTTCTTGGGGCTTTTTGGATCAGTTCCTCACATATTCAGCAATGGCTTAAACCATAGAGAACATTCCTATATTGGTCAATATTTCTTCTAGACTTGCAAACACGCTGTCTTGTCTCGGCGAAAACTCACAAGTGATACTTATCACGTGTCTGAATTAATATTTGTAGCGATTTTTTTCGAACAAATTTAACTACCTTTAACAATGTGGGGAGGGAAGTCCTACAACTGTTAATTCAGACACGTAATAGTTGTCACTTGTAAATTTTAGCCGATACCAGACGACGTTTTTGTAAGTTTGGAAAAAATATTGACCCATATATGAACGTTTTCAATGGTTTAAGAAAACGCTGAAAATGTGAGGTATTGATCCAAAAAGCCTCAAGCACATGACAGTCTCTGAAGTTAGGAAAATACATAAAAAAAAACTCACCTTCAACTGCAGTCAACCTCGTGTGATCACCACCTGTCTGATAACAATATCCGGTGTCGTTAACACATAGTGCACGTACTCGATCATGTTAAAGCACGAACTTAAAAAGCAATCTAATTCTGCGATTAAAGTGAATTTACATACTTGGACCTTAATCATGTTTTCCTTTTTTCTTTCACAGACATGTTATTTAAAAAATGAAGAAAAAACAAAGTATTGAAAGAGTAACAGTCTATACAGTATATGCTAAATTATAGTTGGTCCGATTGGAAATATATTTAGGAGGCTTTAGCATCACACGTTGTGACTTGTCAGGATTATTCCCTGTAAGGATCCCCTTGCCACTGCCAGATATTATTTCCTGAAAAGATCCCCTTGCCACTGCCAGAGATTATTCCCTGTAAGGATCCTCTTGCCACTGCCAGAGATTATTTCCTGTAAGGATCCCCTTGCCACTGTCAGAGATTATTTCCTGTAAGGATCCACCTGCCACTGTCAGAGATTATTTCCTGTAAATAGTCCCTTGCCACTGCCAGAGATTATTTCCTGTAAGGATCCACCTGCCACTGTCAGAGATTATTTCCTGTAAATAGTCCCTTGCCACTGCCAGAGATTATTCCCTGTAAGGATCCCCTTGCCACTGCCAGAGATTATTTCCTGTAAGGATACCCTTGTCACTGCCAGAGATTATTTCCTGTAAGGATCCCCTTGCCACTGTCAGAGATTATTTCCTGTAAGGATCCCCTTGCCACTGTCAGAGATTATTTCCTGTAAGGATCCCCCATGCCACTGTCAGAGATTATTTCATGTAAGGATCCCCTTGCCACTGTCAGAGATGATTCCCTGTAAGGATCCCCTAGCCACTGTCACAGTGTTCTGAGATTAAAAATACAACATAGCCAGAGCAGGATTCGAACCACGGACCTCATATGTAGCTCCCGGCCTAGTCGCGTAATAGTTAAGGATGTACTCTTCTGAGGTTTCAGTCACGTTCAAGTCTCGTTTTGATCTGGTGTAACGGGTTTTTGTAATATTTAACAAATTATGATAGGTTTAATAGCAAACACACATCTGAAAAACATGTCAAAAAACTAGATGTCTGTTGTGTGTAGAACATTTTTTACAAGAATTTGAAAAAAAATACCATTTCGCGCACATTTTGAAAAAGTGTATTTATGTGAATTCTTTGCGTTTCACAAAAGGCTAAAATTTCACATTTGTTGACACTAGATTGATCACTTAAATTGTCATTGTGTCACCATTTTTGATTGTAGCAGGTTCAATTTTGCTGTACAACGTTATAGTGTTCCATATGATTAAAATAATATGCAAAAAAGTTGAAAGTTATATATTATTGGTAATTTTGTTTACATATTAGGGTAACTGAAGCAATTTTGATTTTTGAACCCGAAAAAGGTGAAAAATAACACAAATAATAATGGGACAAAAAAAGAAGCACACTGACCCCCCATTTCTGTGGCTGTTTTAGAAAGAGAAACACATTTTCTTTTGATTCATTGAATACTAAAAAAAGCTTAATACAGGAATTTTATATATCAAGCGTTTAATCTGCAAAAAAATGGCCCGGCCTAGTCGCGTAATAGTTAAGGATGTACTCTTTGCATTTTCTACTATGCCATTATCTCCTTTTTCCTAAATCAATATAAGAAAAAAAGGTTAATACGGGATTTTTTTGACTTCTCAGGTGTACATCCTTAATGTAGCTAGCGGCAGGTAGGGTAGGAGTAAGGAGTAAGGGATTGGGGTAACTAAAATCGTCTTTCTGAGTAAAATGAATAAGATTAAGAAACTTTAATTAACTTGGAGAAGAAATTGTATGAATTTGTTCTGCAAATGGTCAAAACCCAAAAATTCACCTAAAATCACATATTGTGTTAAATTGGTATCTTTGACCGATCATAGCACAAAAACGAACACACGCACATATGTTTTTTTTGGATTTTCTTCTATGCCATTATCTCATTTTTCCTAAATCCATATAAGAAAAAAAAGTTTAATACAGGAATTTTTGGACTTCTCAGGTGTACATCCTTAATGTAGCTAGCGGCAGGTAGGGTAGGACATAACGAGGCTTTAGACCTTTAGCTTTAAGTTCGGCATTCACTGTCGGATGCCGACGGTATCCCGATAACACGGTTATTCTAAATTGTATTCTTAATACTTTCTTTTATTTATTTTTTATTATTTATTTTAGTCATGTACTGACTCACTTCGAAATATAATTCAAGTCTGGGAACCAGACTAACATTTTTAACATCAACTACATTATTTCAAATTTTGTCAACCCATGTTTATGATTATTATCATTTATTCAAAAATTGTTTTATTTAAACAAAAAGATAGGCAGCCTTGTCAATAGAGGTGAAAATAGTCCGTTTCGCATACGATCGACAACTTACTTAGGTCTCTTTCGGCTGAACAACCGGAAGCTTCTCGGAGTTATGTCCCTTCTTAGTAAGGTAAACTTCCGTAAAAGAAACACGTGGACTGCGAGCTACTGCTGTGTATTGACTCTATCAGGATTTCGATCTGATTTTCGGTCTGTTTGAGCTGATATGTTAATTGGTATCGTTTTTTTATATCGATACAGTTTATCTATATTTCGTTATCCCGTAAGCTCGATGGAATTGGCTGATTAGAAATTAATGCATGTTTACGATGTTCAATTTTTAGTAGTTTTCAGTTTTTGAGTCGTGTTGACATTGGTTATACTTTGGAAGCACTATTTTGCAGCTTATGTAAAACTAGAAAACACGTCTCTGCTGGCCGCAGTAGATACAATGTTCACGTCACTTATGATATTGCATTCAGTCATTCACACAAGTAAGATATGAATAGCAGTATACAGATGTCACGGTGTATCAAGGCTTAGGAATTCTAGTCGTTTCGGTACTGAAGACTAGGATGTTTTTGGTATTTTTTGTGAAGACGAAAAAAGCTGAAATAAATAAAGACAAATGTTTTACATGTATAATCTCCCCTGAAGATATCCAATAGCAATTTAGAATAATTATCACAGGAAGTACGAATTGTACAATATGTATCTATAAATAATGTCATCTGACTACCATCTCAATGCTAGGCTATTGTATCACTGTTTCTCACAAACTGTAGGAACAGTTATTAGCTTAGGGCAGATGTACAAAAAGAAAATTTTGGTTAACAGAAATTACAGCACTCAGGCCTGGCTTATAATGTGCATGTACTTCAAACAGAAATAGTTAGGCTAAGGTGGACAGAAACTACTAGCCCTCCGCATTAAAGTCACATTGGTCTCTGTGGAATATAACATATAGATAGATAGATAGAAATAAACAGAAATTATAGTACTTGGACCTAGATGAAGTATAAAATAGAACATTATCCGCATGTGTAGAGGAACTATGCCAGGTAGTCTGAATTATTCTGACGTTTTATCGACTTTTTGTTTATAGGTCTGTCGTCGATTAATGTCAGAACTCCAGCCCTCTATAATATGTGGGAAATAATCGACCCGTGCCTGGGTCGCTCTTCAAACTGATATTTTAGAAAAATCTTTCGATCCATGTACGACATATGTGTGAAAGTGACGATTTGTTTCTAAAATATCAGTTTGAAGAGTGACCCAGGTGCGGGTCGCTTATTTCCCGCATATTATAAGAGGCCGGAGTTCTGACGTTAATCAACGACAGACCGATATAAAAAAAAGTTGATAAAATGTCAGAATAATTCGGACTGTACGCCAAGATGCATGTACATGGTTAAAGTGTCTGTCTGTAGTTTGGCGGTGGTTTTGAATCTGTCTTGCTAATGAAATTACAACTGGTCACTATTCACTCGTTTGTAATACATTTTATCTTTTTTGACGAGCTTCAAGTTTATAGTTCAAAATATAGCAAGAATAAGCTTTCAAATAGAGCATTCTAACTTGAACTTTCCTTTTTCAATTGTACCAGTGTGAAATAACATATTGGAAGTGTCAACTATTGTATGTTTATTTTAATCATGAAAAATAGTAGCTAGTTTCAAGAAAGGTAAATCAATAGAAACTGTCATACAAGTATATGTATGTGAATATGAAAATCAACGCATGAATTTTGCTGTTAATGTTACATTTCTTTTATACATTATAGAGCCTGGGAATTTTATGTAAATACATCTAATATGGAAAAACAAAAGAAGAAAAACAGTCTTAAAGTGCATAAAAAGGAAAAGGAAACAAAAAGGAAACAAGAAGATATAGAGAAAAATGTAGATTACGAGAAAGAGGCTGAAATAGTGGAATCAGCCAACAGAAAGAAGACAAAGGTTGAAAAGAAACTTAAAGAGGATCTCTCAAAACCTGACAAGGTTAAGGAACTGAAACAGATTTCAGATGATTTATCAAAACCAGACAAGTTAAAGAAAAAGAAAAGAAAAAAGTCACTAGAACTCGCAGGAAATGGTGAACATGTAAGTACAAATGTAGATCAAGAACCTGTGAAAAAGAAAAAGAAATCAAAAACTGAAAGTGGACATGTGTCAGAACAGACCTCACCAAAACAGCTATCTGTCATTGCTAGTGATAACTCTCCTTCAGAAGACAGTGAAACAGATAAGACAGAAAAGGACAGCTCACAACGAAAGAAAAAAAAGAAAAAGAAGCAGAAAGAGGACATTCCTGGTAAATTTACATACATGTCATTTGAGCCATAAGTTTTTTCTCTGCGTTTGTGATCATGTTATTTTCAAATATTATGGTAATGGCAATGACATTTTACTTNACCAATATTGCTTGATTTAATAAACATTCGCACCACTTTAATTACTTGAGATTCCATGCACCACCTAAGCTGACTTAAGAAAGAAATTATTCCTAAAATGTCAAAGCAGTTTTTCTGCCATACATTCATGGATATTATTATTAATTGAAAATTTCAATTTTTATATCTATAAACATAACAATTAATATACTGCTTTTCATTATATGCTTGGATTGCTGTGGAAAAAATAATTCATAAAAAATGAAATAATAGTTAAAGAAATTAGTTTTATGATATGTAAATGGCAGTTTTCTTTATTTTTTAAACCTGATGGACACTAAAATTACAAAAATATATCCCTGTTTCAATGATTTGTCAGTATACCACTTATTCACAGCTGATCTTGACCACACCTGTATGTTGTCACCAGGCAACAGTAGCCCCTAGGGCCCAAGCTCCCACAGGTGACACCCTGTGTATTATAATTACCTGGATAGACATATAGGAACCATGTATTACAGGTAACATGATGTAATAATGCTATACATTTTGTATATATGTAAAAAGTTTTGATAAATTTTAGGGGGGATGAGTATTTTATGGGGGATGAAAATTTTATATGACACCGGTTCCCATTTTGATTAAGAACCACACACAGAACGACTGTGCCTGTAACACATTCGTCCATTGTTTAGCTGACATTGCCATCAAAGGGGAACATGCATAATGCATAGCCTACTGTAGGCTACATGTTATCTTTCTCCTTAAATGTCTCTTATATCAATATTAAATACTTTCCATAGCCTATATGCAGATACATTACTCATTTTAGCTGTATTTTAAGTACCGGTACATTATTCAGTACATGAATAGTAATGTATATGTCAAATCTGTATATTACATAAAGTATGAAACTTAATTATATATAATGGATCTTCACTTTTTAACCTGTATTATGTGTTTAAGAACTGATATATGTAGCCACAGGGATAAATATGTTTTTAAATGTGTTCTGCATGTGACACCAAGATATTCAACCAACACTACATTGGAAAACCTCTGCACATTATTGCTGCTTAATTATCTAATTTAGTCAGGTCAGGGTTTCAGAGTTTTATATGCCTGTCTACAACAGGATGTATTATGGTATGGCAATGTCTAGCTGGGCATCAGCATACATTCACAAAACTTGAATTTTGGATGTAGATGTATTACAAAGACAATATTTTGTTACCGTAAATATGAGCATTTCTTGTATACTTTATACTGTAGCTAGATTTTCATCTTAAATGTCACCTTGGTATTACATAATATGGCTAAAAATAATGGCCTTGTTACATAAATAGGGTGGAAGTGAAGATAATCTAACACATTATTGTATTTACAAGGAAGGAACAAGTTCATATAGAGTTTATGCTCTCTCTAGATCTACTGACAGAAGGCGAGCTAGACAACAGTGAACAAGATACTGTGGTACCCAAGAAAAAAAAGAAGAAGAAAAATAAAGAAAAAGAAGAGGAGGATAAACCAAGTGGTTCTGAAGACACAAGCATTTCAGCCCAAACTGCTGCTATTAACTATTTGAAAACTTGGTCAGAAGACATTGCCAGCTGGAAGTTTCAAAAGGTCAGGCAGGTGTGGTTACTACAACATCTGTATGATGAGTCCAAGGTTTGTACACTGTAGTCAACTCACCTTCCACAAAGTGCATGGTAGCTTATAGGGTGGTGCATTGTCCTTGTCAACATTTACTTTAAATGACTTCTACTGAACTATAAAGCCTGGAGTCAAAATATTTTGTTTGTTGTGATGGATGACTAGCCTTTTTGATCTTATAAATGACTGCATTTCAAGGTCACCAGGGTCAATTTTGTAGAGGGCTATCATATTTCTTCAAATGACTTACCCACTTTCAATGTCAATGTAAAATAAAAAATAAAGACTACAGCAGCCAAAGGGCCTCTTTTTACTACTTGAGTAAAATTACATTTGTACCAAGTGTACATAATGAAAATAAGTCTGTTAAACCACTGAAAGTACTCTTTGGAAATGTATCTGTAAAATTCTATTACACAATGCACACAATTTTTAGAAGTTGTGCATTACTTGAGTAAGCATTATGTCCTTAATTGGATTATTACAAATAGTGGGGACTATGGATTTGCCCTTTAGTCATCTACTAGTGCTGATGTCTAGGTAATGTGAATAATGCACAGCTCAAATCTTCATTGGAGAAACCATGCCATCCACCTGAAGTAATAGTTACATGTATATTTGAGTTGTTGAGGTCATTATAGATAATGTGTATGCCCTGTTGCAGGTACCCAATACAGACTTTGACAGATTACTACTCTACTTAGAAAACTTAAAGGGGAAAGCAAAGGAAGAAACTCTTCTAAAAGCTTCAAAAGTTATTGAAGCTGAGGACAGTAGTTCAGATGAAGGTAAGCATGTATATCAATTTGTTGCCTATAGCATGTGACATGATGTTTCCTGTTGTTGTCTATAGCATGTGACATGGTGGAATCCCTGTTGTTGTCTATAACATGTGACATGGTGGAATCCCTGTTGTTGACTATGACATGTGCCATGGTGACATCCCTGTTGTAGACTATAACATGTGCCATGGTGGAATCCCTGTTGTTGTCTATAACATGTGACATGGTGGAATCCCTGTTGTTGTCTATGGCATGTGCCATGGTGGAATCCCTGTTGTTGTCTATAACATGTGACATGGTGGAATCCCTGTCTTTGACATGTGACATGGTAGAATCCCTGTTGTTGTCTATAACATGTGCCATGGTGGAATCCCTGTTGTTGTCTATAACATGTGACATGGTGGAATCCCTGTCTTTGACATGTGACATGGTAGAATCCCTGTTGTTGTCTATAACATGTCACATGGTGGAATCCCTGTTGTTGTCTATAACATGTGACATGGTGGAATCCCTGTCTTTGACATGTGACATGGTAGAATCCCTGTTATTGTCTATAACATGTCACATGGTGGAATCCCTGTTGTAGACTATAACATGGCCATGGTGGAATCCCTGTTGTTGACTATAACATGTGACATGGTGGAATCCCTGTCTTTGACATTTGACATGGTGGAATCCCTGTTGTAGACTATAACATGTGACATGGTGGAATCCCTGTTATTGACTATAACATGTGACATGGTAGAATCCCTGGTTTTGACTATAACATGTGCCATGGTGGAATCCCTGTTGTAGACTATAACATGTGACATGGTGGAATCCCTGTTATTGACTTAGACATGTGACATGGTGGAATCCCTGTTATTGACTATAACATGTGACATGGTGGAATCCCTGTTATTGACTATAACATGTGACATGGTGGAATCCCTGTTATTGACTATAACATGTGACATGGTGGAATCCCTGTTATTGACTATAACATGTGACATGGTGGAATCCCTGTTATTGACTATAACATGTGACATGGTGGAATCCCTGTTATTGACTATAACATGTGACATGGTGGAATCCCTGTTATTGACTATAACATGTGACATGGTGGAATCCCTGTTATTGACTATAACATGTGACATGGTGGAATCCCTGTTATTGACTATAACATGTGACATGGTGGAATCCCTGTTATTGACTATAACATGTGACATGGTGGAATCCCTGTTATTGACTATAACATGTGACATGGTGGAATCCCTGTTGTTGACTATAACATGTGACATGGTGGAATCCCTGTTATTGACTATAACATGTGACATGGTGGAATCCCTGTTATTGACTATAACATGTGACATGGTGGAATCCCTGTTATTGACTATAACATGTGACATGGTGGAATCCCTGTTATTGACTATAACATGTGACATGGTGGAATCCCTGTT
>NW_018408796.1:303307-316509 GCF_002113885.1 Mizuhopecten yessoensis | reverse complement strand
CTTAACTAGAGACTTAAATAGAGTTAAATTCAGAACATACACAGATCTTAACTAGAGACTTAAATAGAGTTAAATTCAGTACATACACAGACCTTAACTAGAGACTTAAATAGAGTTAAATTCAGAACATACACAGATCTTAACTAGAGACTTAAATAGAGTTAAATTCAGTACATACACAGACCTTAACTAGAGACTTAAATAGAGTTAAATTCAGAACATACACAGATCTTAACTAGAGACTTAAATAGAGTTAAATTCAGTACATACACAGATCTTAAACATATGTTAACTAGTGACTCAAATAGAGTTAAATTCACTACAAATCTGAATCTTTACCATTGACTGAGTTAATTTTGTTTGTACATTTTCAATTCATAAAAATGAATAATGTGTCTGTCATCCATTTCTTGTACACTCTATAACTTGTGATCACAGACCAGAGACATTTTGATGAAACTTCATAAACACATGTATCACCATGAAACAGTCTGGTGTGTACAACTCTCAGGTCAGAGCTCTATAGGTCAAGGTCACAGTGAGGAAGGAAAGGTCAGGACTAAGGCAAAAAAGGTCAAATCGTTTTCAATTTATTTTTGAGCAGTTAAATTGAATGATTGAACATTTTGATGAACAATCATAGATGAATGTTATCCAAGGTCAGGGCTTCAGAAAATAACAGCAATGACATCAGGTGGTTTTAGAGAAGAATGAGATGACTTGGTTTTAGTGACAAGGTGTTTTCGAGGATTATTTTTAATATCTAACATGTGTGTGCTGAAAGATATTCATGTTTAGTAATTTCTTTTCGAATAGTGACAGCTTTGTAAATAGGTACAACATAAAACTAATCTATGGGGGCAAATCCCTATGAGAAACTAACATTACTAGTTGAGCAGTAAAAACTTTTTAAAATTGAACCCACTGCTCAAGTGAGGATGTTTAAAAAATATTTGCAATTTGTTTCACAGGTAACAATGAAGGTGGAAAAACTATGAGAGCTCGACAGTTAATGCAAATGCTGAACTGAAAAGACAAGTGCGCTATATCATGGATGTGTACAGTATATCAACAGATCTAAAAGGGTCTTTTCATCACAGTGATCTACACTTAAAACAGAAAGGCTATACATCATGGTGGTTCACACTTAACACAGAAAGGCTCTACATCACAGTGGTCCACACTTAACACAGAAAGGCTCTACATCACAGTTGTCCACACTTAACACAGAAAGGCTCTACAACACAGTGGTCCACACTTAACATAGAAAGGCTATACATCATGGTGGTTCACACTTAACACAGAAAGGCTCTACATCACAGTGGTCCACACTTAACACAGAAAGGCTCTACATCACAGTGGTCCACACTTAACACAGAAAGGCTCTACATCACAGTGGTCCACACTTAACACAGAAAGGCTCTACATCACAGTGGTCCACACTTAACACAGAAAGGCTCTACATCACAGTGGTCCACACTTAACACAGAAAGGCTCTACATCACAGTGGTCCACACTTAACACAGAAAGGCTCTACATCACAGTGGTCCACACTTAACACAGAAAGGCTCTACATCACAGTGGTCCACACTTAACACAGAAAGGCTCTACATCACAGTGGTCCACACTTAACACAGAAAGGCTCTACATCACAGTGGTCCACACTTAACACAGAAAGGCTCTACATCACAGTGGTCCACACTTAACACAGAAAGGCTCTACATCACAGTGGTCCACACTTAACACAGAAAGGCTCTACATCACAGTGGTCCACACTTAACACAGAAAGGCTCTACATCACAGTGGTCCACACTTAACACAGAAAGGCTCTACATCACAGTGGTCCACACTTAACACAGAAAGGCTCTACATCACAGTGGTCCACACTTAACACAGAAAGGCTCTACATCACAGTGGTCCACACTTAACACAGAAAGGCTCTACATCACAGTGGTCCACACTTAACACAGAAAGGCTCTACATCACAGTGGTCCACACTTAACACAGAAAGGCTCTACATCACAGTGGTCCACACTTAACACAGAAAGGCTCTACATCACAGTGGTCCACACTTAACACAGAAAGGCTCTACATCACAGTGGTCCACACTTAACACAGAAAGGCTCTACATCACAGTGGTCCACACTTAACACAGAAAGGCTCTACATCACAGTGGTCCACACTTAACACAGAAAGGCTCTACATCACAGTGGTCCACACTTAACACAGAAAGGCTCTACATCACAGTGGTCCACACTTAACACAGAAAGGCTCTACATCACAGTGGTCCACACTTAACACAGAAAGGCTCTACATCACAGTGGTCCACACTTAACACAGAAAGGCTCTACATCACAGTGGTCCACACTTAACACAGAAAGGCTCTACATCACAGTGGTCCACACTTAACACAGAAAGGCTCTACATCACAGTGGTCCACACTTAACACAGAAAGGCTCTACATCACAGTGGTCCACACTTAACACAGAAAGGCTCTACATCACAGTGGTCCACACTTAACACAGAAAGGCTCTACATCACAGTGGTCCACACTTAACACAGAAAGGCTCTACATCACAGTGGTCCACACTTAACACAGAAAGGCTCTACATCACAGTGGTCCACACTTAACACAGAAAGGCTCTACATCACAGTGGTCCACACTTAACACAGAAAGGCTATACATCACAGTGGTACACACTTAACACAGAAAGGCTCTACATCACAGTGGTCCACACTTAACACAGAAAGGCTATACATCACAGTGGTCCACACTTAACACAGAAAGGCTCTACATCACAGTGGTCCACACTTAACACAGAAAGGCTCTACATCACAGTGGTCCACACTTAACACAGAAAGGCTCTACATCACAGTGGTCCACACTTAACACAGAAAGGCTCTACATCACAGTGGTCCACACTTAACACAGAAAGGCTCTACATCACAGTGGTCCACACTTAACACAGAAAGGCTCTACATCACAGTGGTCCACACTTAACACAGAAAGGCTCTACATCACAGTGGTCCACACTTAACACAGAAAGGCTCTACATCACAGTGGTCCACACTTAACACAGAAAGGCTCTACATCACAGTGGTCCACACTTAACACAGAAAGGCTCTACATCACAGTGGTCCACACTTAACACAGAAAGGCTCTACATCACAGTGGTCCACACTTAACACAGAAAGGCTCTACATCACAGTGGTCCACACTTAACACAGAAAGGCTCTACATCACAGTGGTCCACACTTAACACAGAAAGGCTCTACATCACAGTGGTCCACACTTAACACAGAAAGGCTCTACATCACAGTGGTCCACACTTAACACAGAAAGGCTCTACATCACAGTGGTCCACACTTAACACAGAAAGGCTCTACATCACAGTGGTTCAAACTTAACACAGAAAGGCTCTACATCACAGTGGTCCACACTTAACACAGAAAGGCTATACATCACAGTGGTACACACTTAACACAGAAAGGCTCTACAACATGGTGGCAAACACTTAACACAGAAAGGCTCTACATCACAGTGCTTTCATCATAATGGTATTCATTTAATACAGAAGGACACTGCATCACTGCCACTGACTTCCAGTTTGAATATCTGAAAATTCTGTTTAACAAGAGAATAGGTGTAATGCAAACCTACTCTTAGTGCTATATTGAACTCTGAATTTATTGGACACATAGAAGTAACAACAAATCTGATGGCCTTGATATGAAATCGTAAATATGTGTAAAATTCTGTTTGTTTTGTATTTATTGCTGTATAAACAATAATATTAGATAACGATATACTATTGATGATATTGTGACGGAATAAAATAGTCATTCCTTTTCACTTGATATTTTTGTAGAAATGTGTTTTGATATTAAGGTATTTTTTAATTACCTCAGTATGAAATTTAAATAGTGTATATATAATCCTGTTGATAATAATTAAACTGTAAAATTTTCAGTAGAATCTGAAATTTTAACCAAGTTAAGAGAAGCAAAAAAGAATAACAGCATTTCCTTCTTCTGGTACACGTACTTTAATAACATAATTAAAATTAAAAAGGTGATTCAGCAATATCATCCTACAACTTCCTCACTAAAGACGGTAGTGATATATATCCAGGCTTGGTCCTCAAACAGCCCTGAAATGTACAAAGGTGAAAATATCAAGGCTTGGTCCACAAACAGCCCTGACATGTACAAAGGTGTTATCCAAGCTTGGTCCACAAACAGCCCTGAAATGTTCAAAGGTGATATATATCCAGGCTTGGTCCACAAACAGCCCTGAAATGTACAAAGGTGATATTTATATCCAGGTGATATTTATATCCAGGCTTGGTCCACAAACAGCCCTAAATTGTACAAAGGTGTTATATATCCAGGCTTGGTCCTCAAACAGCCCTGAATGTACAAAGGTGTTATATAGCCAGGCTTGGTCCTCAAACAGTCCTGAAATGTACAAAGGTGTTATATATCCAGGCTTGGTCCTCAAACAGCCCTGAAATGTACAAAGGTCATATTTATAGCCAGGCTATAAAACAGCCCTGAGAGAAACAAAGGTAATATATATATCCAGGCTTGGTCCTCAAACAGTCCTGAAATGTACAAAGGTGATATATATATATCCAGACTTGGTCCAAAAACAGCTCTGAGAGGTACAGAGGTGATATATATAGCCAGGCTTGCTCTTCAAAAAGACCTGAAAGGTACTTAGGTGATATATATAATCAGGTTTGGTCCACAAACAGCCCTGGAAGGTACAAAGGTGATAAAAATCAAGACTTGGTCCAGAAAGAGCCCTGAAAGATAGGAAAGTTAAATAAACTTAGGCATAATACAGAAACAAGCATGAGAGTGAAAAGGTGATATGAATCCAGGCTTGGACCAGTAACAGCAAAGAAAAGAAGAAAAGTGACATTGATGTACATTGTAGGTTTAATACATAGAAGACACGGAGAGGTCAACGGTGATACAACTCCAGTCTTGATGTACAGACCTAAAAGTTGGAGATGTTATTTCAATCAAGGCTTGGTCAACAAACAGGCCTGAAAGGTACAAAGGTGATTTGAAAAACCAAACAAGATCCAGAAACAGACCTGAAAAGTACAGCAATGATGTTAACCTAGACATGTTGTACAAACAGACCTTTAGAACATGTAATAAATAGGATTGAGTAATAGACCTGAAAGGTACTACATGTACGTTTCAAATTTATTTCTGGTTCCTTTTTCAACATACCATCACTGACTTGAATCTCAACAGCGTAACTTTGGCGGTCCAAGGTATGCATCAAAGAAAAAAATCCTGTCATTGGGTCGATAGCAAAAGGCTGGGCACCAGATTTGGTTACTATACTGTAGACCAATTGGCTGCCAGTGTCAAAATCAGTTGCCCGCACCGCCAGTAAGGTAGTTAATGCTGGAGAGTTGGCATTTACAGTTATATTGTACATAGAGCGTGAAAAACAAGGCCGGTTGTCGTTAACATCCAATACATCAAGAGTCACATTGGCGAGCAATCTCTCGACCCCAGAGGTTGTCGCCATGACATGGAAGTGGTAGCTATCTCTCATCTCCCTGTCCAGTGGTAATAGGGTGTAAAGTGACGCCGTGTTGTTGTTTAGGTCCAGTGTGAAAGGCACATCCTGGGGTGATAGGTGTATAGCCTTGAAAACATCATCCATACCAGACGGTACCATAAGGACCTGACGAAACAAACAGTCTTTGATCACATCTTAAATGACTGTTTACTTATGATTATGGTTGTTTTATATAATTAGAATACTGATAAAAGTATTAAAAGTAATCTGATGAAGTTATATTTTGTGGAACATTAAATAAACATTACATTCTTTTGTAACAATATTATCAGTTTGCATATACATGTTAGTTTGTATAGCAGTAGAAGGCTACATTTCAATCTATATCGGGAATTCGGGGGAAAATAAGAATTAGACTTTACTCATTATCAGTTTAGAAATCTGTAGGTAGGTTTTCCCTTTCTTGACAGTAACATCCTGCTTCCCCAACATTTTAAGTTGATTTATTATTCAAGAGCTTGCTCCGAATGTCATGACTTTCGTGATAGATTTTGACTGCTTAAAGACGAACTAACAATACAGGGTTTCCAAGAATGCATGTTGATAAAGATGTATTGCAATTTTATGGTTGCAATCAAGATCTCATTGGAAAACGTTTTGTTTATGTTTTAGATATAACCCATTAGTCTCCCTTGTTGTTATGGTGTCACGACCCCAGTTCTCCCTATGAGGACATTACATCACTTTGATTTGATGTAGACTTATAAGGCAGATGTTTTGACCCTTCTGGAATACATGGTCTTATTATCCTTGAATTTTTTCAAGGATCTCCATGTAAATCTTTCCTTTATTTCCTATTTTGCCCTAGTTTTATTGATTACTGTGTTGAACTAGGGTTTTGTTGACACTTTCGTATTTTGTAGTGTATAGATATAATTACTCACTGATCCTATGTAGGAGTGTGTATGGATTGATTCTGGTACGCGGAATGTGAAGGAACATGGTAAGATGATATATACGTGGCAGGTTGAACTCATTGATGGTAGACCAGCATCTGACATAAAATAGATATATAGATACCATGGTGTAAGCATACAGTGCTAATAGGAAGTCAAAATCTTTACAAAAAGGCAAGAATATTAACTGATTAGATTTTAAAAAGGAACAAAGAACAGAACGGAGGAGGCAATAGAACTAATGGAATTTTTACAATAGAAACATACAGATGCAAAAACAAAAATAAATCAAACAATGAAAACCAATAAGGCACGAAACTAAAGAAAAATAACAATAGCAAAAAAAGTTTAAAAAGCCAGGAAGAGATACAAAAAAACAACAGATTGACAACACAAGAACAGATGAGACAACGAACGAAAAGAAAAACAGGAAAAGAGAAACTTTTAAACAGAATGAAAAACGACATCATGAAAAAAGGATAAACTGAAAAAAAAGGAAAGACAAAAAGAGGAACAGAAGAAATGCTGATAAAAAGGAAAGACAACAACAGGAATAAATTAAAGGAGACACTGATACAAAAGGACAGGCAGCATGAATGGAGGAGACACCGAAACAAAGGGAAAGTCAGCATGAATGGAGGAGACACCGAAACAAAAGGAAAGGCAGCATGAGTGAAGGAGAAACCGAAACAAAGGGAAAGTCGGCATGAATGGAGGGGACACCGAAACAAAAGGAAAGGCAGCATGAATGGAGGAGACACCGAAACAAAAGGAAAGTTAGCATGAATGAAGGAGAAACCGAAACAAAGGGAAAGTCGGCGTGAATGAAGGAAACACCGAAACAGAAGAAAAGTCGGAATGAATGGAGGAGACACCGAAACAAAGGGAAAGTCAGCATGAATCGAGGAAACACCGTAACAAAAGGAAAGTCAGTATGAATGAAGGAGACATTGAAAAAGAAGGAAAGTTGGCATGAATGGAGGAGACACCGAAACAAAAGGATTGATAACAACAGGAATGAAGGAGATATCTTAGCAGAAGAAGGAAAACAATATGAATGAAAAATTGAAGACAACAGGCGGAGCGAAGGAGACACCGCAAAAAAAATGAAAAACAACAGGCACTTTAAGAAGGTACCACAAAAACAAAAGGAAATCCAAAATCAGGAAGAGACGGGACGTCTAAAGAAGAAAGGAATGGCAACAAAAATGGAGGCGACATAAAAACAAAAGGAAAATAAATATCAGGAACTCAGGACATTCTAAAACAAAAGGAAAATAGATATCAGGAACTAAGGACATTCTAAAACAAAAGGAAAATAAATATCAGGAACAAAGGAATTCCGAAACAAAAGGAAAATAAATATCAGGAACTTAAGGACATTCTAAAACAAAAGGAAAATAAATATCAGGAACTAAGGACATTCTAAAACAAAAGGAAAATAAATATCAGGAACAAAGGAATTCCGAAACAAAAGGAAAATAAATATCAGGAACTTAAGGACATTCTAAAACAAAAGGAAAATTGATATCAGGAACTAAGGAATTCCGAAACAAACAGAAAATTGATATCAGGAACTAAGGAATTCCGAAACAAACAGAAAATTGATATCAGTAACTAAGGACATTCTAAAACAAAAGGAAAAAAAATATCAGGAACTAAGGACATTCTAAAATAAAAGGAAAAATAGATATCAGTAACTAAGGACATTCTAAAACAAAAGTAAAATAAATACCAGGAACTTAAGGACATTCTAAAACAAAAGGAAAACAAATATCAGGAACTAAGGACATTCTAAAACAAAAGGAAAATAAATATCAGGAACTAAGGACATTCTAAAATAAAAGGAAAAATAGATATCAGTAACTAAGGACATTCTAAAACAAAAGTAAAATAAATAACAGGAACTTAAGGACATTCTAAAACAAAAGGAAAATTGATATCAGGAACTAAGGAATTCCGAAACAAAAGGAAAATAAATATCAGTAACTAAGGAATTCCGAAACAAAACAGAAATCAAATATCAGGAACTAAGGAATTCCGAAACAAACGGAAAATAAATATCAGGAACTAAGGACATTCTTAAACAAAAGGAAAATAGATATCAGGAACTTAAGGACATTCTAAAACAAAAGGAAATTAAATATCAGAAACTAAGGACATTCTAAAACAAAAAGAAAATAGATATCAGGAACTAGGGACATTCTAAAACAAAAAGAAAATAAATATCAGGAACTACGGACATCCTAAAACAAAAGGAAGATAAATATCAGGAACTCAAGGACATTCTAGGCAATACAACAGTTAATACTGAGAAAATAGCAAAATAACAAGAGATACAAGAACAGGACAAGGAGCTGATAGAATAAAAAAAGGAGAAGACAATTGTTGGTAACGTTAAAAGAATGACCAAACCATAAGTATAGCATAACAATGATTCCTGAGTAAGGGGGACTGTGGAACCTGGGTGGTTCAGACACTATGGTATACATTAAGAATAATAAAGAATAAACAGCTTAATGGATAACTGAGACAGCAGGATCCTGGTATAACGTCTAAGGGGCTTGTCTATATGTAAAGTATGTACCATGTGTTATGCCAATTTACACCCCCTCTAGATTATTTACTATCATTAGGAATTAGTTATTTTACTTTACCTTGTGCTCTGATCTGTAAGACATACAAGGCTTCTGTAGGATGTGTAGTTAGAACGATGTGCCCAGTTCTGGAATTTATTTCAAAATTCAATTCTCTATTTGTTTGTAATTTGTAGTTAACAAAACCGTTATCACCAACATCAGCATCTATAGCAGACACTTGTCCAATCTCAGTTCCAGGCAGGGTATCTCCCTTGACAAAGAATGAGTATGAGGACTGACTGAAAACTGGAGTATTGTCGTTGAGGTCAAGAACTTCAACTATAATTTCGGCAAAAGGAGTGGCACCATTGTCACAAGATACTCGTAAAGCATATTCCGTTTGCACCTCTCTGTCTAAGACAGCTGCCGTATAGATATCACCAGTGGGACCCAATCTGAAGTTATTGGACCCATATATACTGTAGGAGCAGTTAGGCTTGATTCCCGATAGTGTTACCTGAAACAAAGGAATGAAATGAGCCTTAAGGTGTGGTATGAAAGGTGATTATGGAAGAAGACATGTACTCAAATATGAAGACAGTTGTAAAACCAATTGTTGCTAACCCAAACTCATTCGTAGCATTTGTGCCTAGAATATGATGATGAAATCATGCATATTATTAACTGCACCTTACCTATCACTACCCTCAGCTCACCTGTCATTACACACAACTCATCTGTCACTACACATAACTCATCTGTCACTATACACCTAACCTGTCACTACACACACCTCACCTGTCATTACACACCTCACCTGTCACTACATATACCTAACCTGTCACTGCACACATCTCACCTGTCACTACACGACTCACCTGACACTACACAAACATTACATGTCACTACACACACCTCACCTGACACTACACACACATCACATGCCACTACACACACCTCACCTGTCACTACACACACCTCATCTGTCATTACACACACCTCACCTGGCACTACACACACATTACATGTCACTACACACACCTCACCTGTCACTACACACACATCACATGTCACTACACACACCTAACCTGTCACTACATACACCTCACCTGTCACTACACATGCATCACATGTCACTACACACACCTCACCTGTCACTACATACACATTACCTGTCACTACACACACCTCACCTGTCACTACACACACCTCACTTGTCACTACACATACCTAACTTGTCACAACACACCTCACCTGTCACTACACACACCTCACGTGTCACTACACACACCTCATCTCTTACTACACACACATCACATGTCACTACACACACCGTACATGTCACATCACACACCTAACCTGTCACTAAATAAACCCTATCTGTCACTAGACACATCATCTGTCACTACAGACACCTCACCTGTCAATACTCACCTCATCTGTCACTACACACACCTCATCTGTTACTACACACACCCGACCTGTCACTACACACACCTCATCTGTCACAACACACACCTCACCTGTCACTACACACACCACACCTGTCACTTCACACACCTCACCTATCACTAAACACATCTAACCTATCACTACGCACACCCCACCTGTCACTACACACACCTCATCTGTCACTACACACACCTCACCTGTCACAAAACACACACCTAACCTGTCACTACACACACCTAACCTGTCACTACACACACCCCACCTGTCACTTCACACACCTCACCTATCACTAAACACATCTAACCTATCACTATGCACACCCCACCTGTCACTACACACCCCTCATTTGTCACTACACACCCCTCACCTGTCACTACACACACCCCACCGGTCACTACACACACCCCACCTGTCACTTCACACACCTCACCTATCACTAAACACAGCTAACCTATCACTATGCACACCCCACCTGTCACTACACACCCCTCATTTGTCACTACACACCCCTCACCTGTCACTACACACACCCCACCGGTCACTACACACACCCCACCTGTCACTACACACACCTAACCTGTCACTAAACACACCCCATCCGTCACTACACACACCTCATCTGTCACTACACACACCTCACCTGTCACTACATACATCGTCTGTCACTACACACACCTCACCGGTCACTACACACACCTTATCTGTCACTAAACACACCTCATCTGTCACTACACACCTGATCTGTCACTACACACACCTCACATGTCACTACACACTTCCCCTGTCACTAACCACACCTCACCTGTCACTACACACATCATCTGTCACTACACACACCTCACATGTCACTACAAACCTCATCTGTCACTACACCCACCTCACCTGTCACTACATACATCATGTCACTACACACACCTCACCTGTCACTACACACATCACCTGTCACTACACACACCTCACATGTCACTACACACTTCACCTGTCACTAACCACACCTCACCTGTCACTACACACATCATCTGTCACTACACACACCTCACATGTCACTACAAACCTCATCTGTCACTACACACACCTCCCCTGTCACTACACACCTTATCTGTCACTACACACACCTCACCTGTCACTACATACATCGTCTGTCACTACACACACCTCACCGGTCACTACACACACCTTATCTGTCACTAAACACACCTCATCTGTCACTACACACCTGATCTGTCACTACACACACCTCACATGTCACTACACACACATCACATGTCACTACACACACCTCACATGTCACATCACACACCTAACCTGTCACTACATACACCTTACCTGTCACTACACACATCATCTGTCACTACACACACCTCACATGTCACTACACACCCCTCATCTGTCACTACACACACCTCACCTGTCACTACATACATCATCTCACTACACACACCTCACCTGTCACTACACACCTTATCTGTCACTACACACATAACCTGTCACTACACACACCTCACATGTCACTACACACTTCACCTGTCACTAACCACACCTCACCTGTCACTACACACATCATCTGTCACTACACACCTAACCTGTCACTACACACACCTCATCTGTCACTACACACACCTCACCTGTCACTACACACCTTATCTGTCACTACACACACCTAACCTGTCAATACATACATCATCTGTCACTACACACACCTCACCTGTCACTACACACATCACCTGTCACTACACATAACTAACATGTCACTACACACACCTCACCTGTCACTACACACCTCATCTGTCACTACACACACCGCACATGTCACTACACACACCTCACCTGTCACTACACACATCACCTGTCACTACACATAACTAACATGTCACTACACACACCTCACCTGTCACTACACACCTCATCTGTCACTACACACACCGCACATGTCACTACACACACCTCACCTGTCACTACACACATCACCTGTCACTACACATAACTAACATGTCACTACACACACCTCACCTGTCACTACACACCTCATCTGTCACTACACACACCGCACATGTCACTACACACACCTCACCTGTCACTACACACATCACCTGTCACTACACATAACTAACATGTCACTACACACACCTCACCTGTCACTACACACCTCATCTGTCATTACACACACCTCACATGTCACTACACACATCATCTGTCACTACACACCTCATCTGTCACTATACACATAACCTGTCACTACACACACCTCATCTGTCACTACACACACCTCACCTGTCACTACAAACATCATCTGTCACTACACACCTCATCTGTCACTATACACCTAACCTGTCACTACACACAACTGTCATAACACACACCTCATCTGTCACTACATACATCATCTGTCACTACACACCTAACCTGTCACTACACACACCTCATCTGTCATTACACACACCTCACCTGTCACTACACACACCTAACCTGTCACTACACACAAACCACCTGTCACTACACACACCTCATCTGTCACCACACACCTCATCTGTCACCATACACCTAACCTGTCACTACACACACCTCATCTGTCATAACACACACCTCACCTGTCACTACACACACCTAACCTGTCACTACATACATCATCTGTCACTACACACACCTCACCTGTCACTACACACACCT
>NW_018408796.1:296387-299429 GCF_002113885.1 Mizuhopecten yessoensis | reverse complement strand
CCTGTGTTGACTACATTGACTAGCCTAGGGCTATTTGAGGTGTTACTTGTTTCATTACTACTACCTTAACTCCTGTGTTGACTACATTGATTAGCCTAGGGCTATTTGAGGTGTAACTTGGAACACTATCATTTTTCTAACTTATCAATTCTATTCAATATTTTGAAGTTTTTAGCCATTTTGTCTCATATCGGGGTAAAGCAGGTCTTTCAAGCTTTGGTAGGACATTTTGTTGGACAACAATTTCTTCTGCTATCCAATTCTTTTTCAGTACAGGGGACCAAACTTCGGTAGCATAATCCAAGTGTGGCTTTGGCATTGTATAGTTGGAGAAACATGACATCGTCAATGAAAGAAGGTGTCCTGAAAATCAGCCCAGAAAAACCAATTTCTACAGGGCAGAAATCTGTTACTGCAGACCAGAAATATGGGTAATATACAGGGCAGACGTTTCTGTAATTATCCAGAAAAGACATTTCTTTAACTGTACCATTCAAGTTATTTATATGATCACTGAAACATAATCTCAAAGTTATTGTACAAATATAAAATAAGACAAAGATTTATGCATCTATCAATTTTATTGAGTATATAGATAAAGTGTGGGTTGAAAATAAAACAAAGTTGGAAAAGAAACCTCTCCCTTTACCACTTTAGTACTGAAGAAAAATTACAAACATAATTAAGTCTCTCTCATCAACAAAAGTTGTTAAAACAATTTCCTTTCAAAGAATCATATACTCAATAAGTTAAGACATATAAACACAAACAATTTACATTCTTCAAATGCCTTCCATTATGCCCAAAACTACACACATCCTCAATCTGCAGTCCTAATACTGTATTTAATCAGCAATTATACCATTCACAATAACTACACACATCCTTAATCTGCAGTCCTAATACTGTATTTAATCTGTGTAATAATACCATTCACTTACACACATCCTCAATCTGAAGGCCTCTCACCGTGTTTGACCTGTGTAAATATTGTCTCCTTCCACCATAATATACTCATTAATCTTCAGTCTGATTTGATCAAAATAGCATTTACACAATCAAAAATTAGAAAAGTGAAATCAATTGTATAAATTTTCATGACGGTTGTTAAGCATGCTTTCTTATTAACTGTTAACTGAAGTTTTGTATTGACTTCCACCTTAGCAGGTCATACAAAAGGTCATTCCTGGTTGATATATAAATAGTATGTGGAATATAACTATTAAGGATATGTGACAAGTTTCACTACAAGGTTTCTCTATTTTACATGTAAAAATGTGTACGATAACAAAGGTTAATACAAACATACTGTCACATAATATATCCATATATGCTATCACAATGAGGAATTGTCTATAAGATGACTTCAAATTGAAACCTCGAAGAAGCTGTAGTTATTACTAACAAACAATGAAAAAAGAAAAGATATCAATTACCTGCTGTTTATGTAACACAAAAGCCAGACACATTCTTGGTTTTTATTGAAAGATATTTTATTAATGAAGTGTTCGAAATAAACTTGCTAGTGTTGTAGCCGAGTTGGGCCAGGACACTTCCATTGACCAGGCAGCTCTATTGGTTAGAGTAATAGTATAACAATCCCAATTCCAGTGTTCGATTCCTGGTCTAGCACACTGAATATTTCCCTCTCGGAACACTGTTGTTGATTACATTTTGTTTACTCATCTTTGTTATTTCTCATAGTCATGCTGGAAAAATAGTTACAGTTTTTGGCAGTGATACGGGGATCCTTAATACTGCCAATTAAAACGGATGTTTCCTAATGCCCCGTCTAACCAAAGCTATTGGGTATTTTTCATTCTACAAAGTTGGATTATACACATTTCACTGTAAATGATCCAGAAGACTTTTTCCATGATCATTTTGTTTTCCCCATGTTTTTAATTAAAATTTTATGCATATTTGTGAGGGAAAATATCCTGGTTTCTGGATGAATAAGCGGGATATTTCTATGAAAGAACTTAAGATATTTATTATCTACGAGAATGAAAAACAAGACAAAAATATCTTTACCCAAGATCCGATTAATAAGATTGATCAAGACAATCAAAGAATTTTAAGTTTCATTGTTTTTTAAGCCATTTAATGTCAATATTTGACAACTAATCTCACACCATTCTACAGAATCCATACCAAACTATTGATAGGTTCATGTCATAACGTTCATTAATATTCCAGCTTAAGTATCTTCTCAACCACAAACACTATAATAAGTAGGTTTTACTTAGAATTTCATAAATCACTGGCGCTCATTAGTTTCAATTTGACTGAAATAAAATCAGATATGTCTCAACAAAATTATACACATCTGGACAAAGGATATTTTAATATATGAAATTAGTGTTTTTGTTCATTACTCACATTCATTAAGTGATTGAAGCACAATGGCTGATATATTATAACTAAGTTCATCTGAAAGTGTCCAACATTAGAGAAAACATATTAAATACAAGGACATTCAAGTATGTACTTGGCCTGGATTTATATCTCCTTCCTGAACAAGCAGAATTTTAAAGACAAACGATTTATATGGACAAATGTCTTCTTTAATTATTAGAGTCATATTTGAGTTTTTCTATTTCTAAGATATTCTAAGGTAAGATCAAAACATTCAATCAATTTTAACAATTTTTGATAAGTGATTACAGCACAATAATATAAGAATTTTTGAAATTGTTTTGATGTATCTAAAAACCTTAGGAACCAAGTTAAAACATGATACAGTTGTGGGATCGCACAACGTTACACGATGTGCGGTGTGCGCACGATGTGTGCACGGTGTGTGAACGGTGTGTGCACGATGGGCGAACGATAAAAAGCTGGACGATCATTGCTTGCGCACATATGTGCGCACGATGGACGGACGTTGTGCGATAACAATCGTGGTTGGTGTAAATTGAGGAATGCCTCAACAATATATACGGTTTCATGTTTAAACATATAAACTTGATGTTTACGTATGTTTCTATATTCTAGCAACATCTATAAACTTATCTTTCTGTCTATACATTCTTATATTTA
>NW_018408796.1:244487-295862 GCF_002113885.1 Mizuhopecten yessoensis | reverse complement strand
AGATTGATGTGGATACAATGTATCAGATTGATGTGGATACAATGTATCAGATTGATGTGGATACAATGTACTAGATTGATGTGGATACAATGTATCAGATTGATGTGGATACAATGTACCAGGCTATGTGATAATAACATATATGGATACAAAAAAACCCATTTGCTCCTTTACACAACCACTACGTACCTTGACACATTACTTACCAACTTGAGTCGTTCACACAATACTCTGCTGTATTATTGTTTGTATGGTTTATTTGATTAAATATTACTTTTTCACAGCAATTTTTTTTTTTATATTAAAAATATTGAAGTCACAAAAAATTAAAACTATCACAGCATTACAATGAATTCTAAATATCAGGCTGTTCTCATTAAAATAAACAAATCCTACTTCTATTATTGTGTAACCATCACTTGCAGTTTTTTTATATAGATAACACTATGGATATGTGACTGTCAGTCCAGATTAGAGTACATCATTGCCCCAGAAGTTAGATGTTTGGACTCTTTGATCTTGGCCACAGCATACTCAAGGTCAGCCATGGCTATTTTTCTCAGTGGTGGCAGTTTGGTGTCACTGCAAACAAAACAAATACCTGTGGTCACAATCTCATAATAAAACCTTATGAAAGGCTTCACCTATACAGCATGAAACATTCAGGGTAACATTCTTCATGTTTTATGTCTATGAACTTTCAATGATGCTGGTATAATTTGTGGTAAGTCAATGGCCTAGAGCAAATTTTAAGTTTATAAAGTATTTGTGTACTGACCCCACAAAGCCAGGGGTGTCCTGACCCCCACAAAGCCAGGGGTGTCCTGTCCGCTACAAAGCCAGGGGTGTCCTGACCCCCACAAAGCCAGGGGTGTCCTGTCCGCTACAAAGCCAGGGGTGTCTTGACCCCCACAAAGCTAGGAGTGTCCTGACCCCACAAAACTAGGGGGGTCCTGACCCCCCAAAACTAAGGGGGTCCTGACCCCCACAAATCCAGGGGTTCCTGTCCCCCACAAAGCTAGGGGTGTCCTGACCCCCACAAAGCTAGGGGTGTCCTGACCCCACAAAGCTAGGGGTATCCTAACCCCCCACAAAGCTAGGGGTGTCCTGACCCCCACAAATCCAGGGGTTTCCTGACCCCCACAAAGCCAGGGGGGTCCTGTCCCCCACAAAGACAGGGGGGTCCTGACCCCTACAAAGCCAGGGGGGTCCTGACCCCACAAAGCTAGGGGTGTCCTGGCCCTCACAAAGCTAGGGGTTTCCTGACCCCCACAAAGCTAGGGGTTTCCTGACCCCACAAAGCTAGGGGTGTCCTGTCCCCCACAAAGACAGGGGTGTCCTGACCCCCACAAAGCTAGGGGTGTCCTGTCCCCCACAAAGACAGGGGGGTCCTGACCCCTACAAAGCCAGGGGTGTCCTGACCCCACAAAGCTAGGGGGGTCCTGGCCCTCACAAAGCTAGGGGTTTCCTGACCCCCACAAAGCTAGGGGCTTCCTGCCCTCACAAAGCTAGGGGTGTCCTGTCCCCACAAAGCCAGGGGTGTCCTGACCCCCACAAAGCCAGGGGCGTCCTGACCCCCACAAAGCCAGGGGTGTCCTGACCCTCAAAATGCCAAGGGTGTCCTGACCCCCACAAAGCCAGGGGTGTCCTGTCCCCCACAAGGACAAATTTCTTAACCTCAACAAGGACAGGTATATCCTGACTCCACTAGGACTAATATCTTTGCCCACCTCGGGGGTAAGACAGAAAAATCTCTACCCAAGGAGTAAGATTCACAAAGGCATCAAGTGACAGACATTTAAATCTTACTCCAAGGCTTTACTCCTAAAGTGGTGGATGATTATTTTTCTCCCACATCAAATTGTAATTTCATAAGAAATGCTTTCATAATTTTTAGCAGATCAGAGTTATCTTCCGTGATCTACTTTTGTGACGTCTTTCAATTGTTATAACAGGGGAATCACCCCACCTTAACCCCAAGTTAAGACAGAGACATCTTTCCCTGTCCAGAAGTGTGTATAGCTCTGCCTAATGACGGAGAAAGATATATCCTGACCTCATCAGGACAGATATATCCTGACCTCACAGGGACAGGTATATCCTGACCTCACAGGGACAGGTATATCCTGACCTCACAAGGACAGGTATATCCTGACCTCACAAGGACAGATATATCCTGACCTCACAGGGACAGGCATATCCTGACCTCACAGGGACAGGTATATCCTGACTTCACAGGGACAGGTATATCCTGACCGCACAGGGACAGGTATATCCTGACCTCACAGTGACAG
This sequence comes from Mizuhopecten yessoensis, assembly GCF_002113885.1. Taxonomy (NCBI): domain Eukaryota; kingdom Metazoa; phylum Mollusca; class Bivalvia; order Pectinida; family Pectinidae; genus Mizuhopecten; species Mizuhopecten yessoensis. The sequence continues at coordinate 293,568 of NW_018408796.1, read as the reverse complement.
GTATATCCTGACCTCACAAGGACATATATATTCTGACCTCACAAGGATAGATATATCCTGACCACACAGGAACAGGTATATTCTGACCTCACAAGGATAGATATATCCTGACCACACAGGAACAGGTATATTCTGACCTCACAAGGATAGATATATCCTTACCTCACAGGAACAGGTATATCCTGACCTCACAAGGACAGATATATCCTGACCTCACAAGGACAGATATATCCTGACCTCACAAGGACAGGTATATCCTGATCTCACAAGGACAGGTATATCCTGACCTCACAAGAACAGGTATATCCTAACCGTACAGATGAGATTTGACCCCAAAAAGACAAATGTGTCTTGGGACCATAACAACCTCTACAGATGAGTTTTGACCCCAAAAGGACTACTGAGTCTTGGGACAATAACGACCTCTACAGATGAGCTCTGACCCCAAAAGGACAAATGTGTCTTGGGACCATAACGACCTGTTTATAAAACATTGTATGATCCAGGAAACAGTTATAATTGGTTCAGCATTGGTTATAGGGTTGAGCATCCTATTAACAGCTAAAGTCACTCAAGGATATGCCTCCATGTATGAAACGTACATGGATGTGTGTATGTGTGCTGGAGGCAGTTAATATTGGCCCCTTTGTGCTTAGATCTGATGCTGACCTTGGAAATCTACCTCACTAAAATCCCATGCAAAGGCACCCAGCAAAGTACTCTGCTCAGTCAGATTATACTGAAAATGAGTAAACCAGTTTTAGGGCTTACCCTAAATACTGAATATTTAGCTGGGAATAACAGATACCATTTCCAAGGACTTTGGAAAGTCCAGATCTTTCTTGAATGGTCATTAAGCACAGGTTATAGACTGAATATTACTTGTTGTCAACTACTCACAAGAAATCCTCTCCTAAGTCATCCTTGGCTTTCTGTAAGACCTCATGAACTCTGTTGAGAGCACCAAGTCTACAGGCCTCCTTCAGGTCGCTTCCACAAAACTGTTCAGTAATTTCTCCAAGTTTATTGAAGTCAAGGTTCTCAATCTACAATTTTAAACCAATATCTTTCAAATGTGATCTCTGTTAACTTCTTCTTACATAAACAATAACACTGTCATGTCAGGTAGGACCCTGCCAAGTACATATCCTAAACTGTCATGTCAGGTAGGACCCTGCCAAGTACATATCCTAAACTGGCGGGTCACAATCACATGTCATCAGACTACAATAGTAACGTGACATCACAGTGTACCTTTATATTAATCATATTCATCCGACACCATCCTATGTGAAAAGACAGAAGATAATTTCATCAAAATATTAAACCTAGTTTCTACAGGCCACAGTAAAATTTGGCGCTAGTTTGAACACGTCACTATTGTAGTGTGGTGAGTCCCCCCCCCCGTCAGGATGGGACTGAGTGTTAATGAAAATAACATAAACAGAAGAAGAAAACAAGTTTCTTTAGAATTGGATATATAAAAATAGTAGTTATTGGTTATTTTTTCCCGACAAATTAATATCAAATTTTCCCAATGTTTTGAGATATATTTTTTTCTAACCTGTTTTTTTTTTAATTAGTATTATTTTTTGCCTTTTATGTGATTTATTTACTTTTAAATGTTTATAGCTTTATCCAAATCCTATGTCACGTGTAAACCTTCCTAAAATCCTTTAAAATATCAATAAATCTTCAATTTTGGCTCTAGCAAAGTAATTAGAGGCTTCAGAATAACACAAATGATTCAACACTACCATGTTATATGCTATATAATTTATATTTTAAATGTCTCACGAATTTCTCACGAATTCAGAGATTAAATCTCACTATTTTTGACCAAATCTCACTAAAAATTATCACCGATCTCACTATTTTGCACCGGAAAGTTATGGCATGTATGGGTGACATGAAATTGTGACGTCATGACATTGTCTTTTTAAAATATACCCAGAGCCATGTGAAGGTGGAAGCTGCCTGTTTTTTTAGTTAGTCATTATATTTTATTTTTTCTATACTTACCTACTTTACGAGGACATTAATTCTTTTTAGTTATATAAATATATAATGAAGCCTGGAAAACACATTAAGAAGGAATTCATTATATATATACAGCCCTATACCAATGTTGTACATGTATGTCAACATTGAGGGGAATACTGTACGAGACCGTCAAAGATGTGTGATATACACAATTAATTTCAGTAGTTTTCAGAACAGTAATTCAATTGTGGTATCTCAGACTCATGTTGAACTGTTTAATAATGCAATACATTACCTGTTCCTTTTCCAGGATAATCTTTAAGATATTGCTTCTCTGAATTTTTTCCTAAATATGGAAAGGAAAAACTCCATGATCATGTGACAAAAAAACATCAATACATGTATAAATATATAATAAGGTAGTATTATATGTGTCATAGAGAGATGTGTGTAATGTGTGTTACATACAGAGATGTCATAGAGAGATGTGTGTAATGTGTGTTACATACAGAGATGTCACAGAGAGATGTGTGTAATGTGTGTTACATACAGAGATGTCATAGAGAGATGTGTGTAATGTGTGTTACATACAGAGATGTCACAGAGAGATGTGTGTAATGTGTGTTACATACAGAGATGTCCAATATGATAATGGCAATTATTATCATATAGATCTTTTTATTGGTTGGAATCTCAGTATCGTAATTATTACAAAATAATAACTAGAAGAAATTACCTTTTATAGGAGATATTAAAAAGGAATATTCCAAAATATGATGGCTCAGAAAGAAATGCATACAGGCCTCAAATATTTGCTTTCTAATAAAAATTATCAAGAATTCATTTCTTCTTCATACTAGATTTACAAAACTTGGTGTTTTTTTTAACTCTTTAGTCTAGATCTTATTTACAAAACAAATATAACATTAACTAAGATCCAGATGATATGTCCAGTAAGGGCTGACCAAGCTAAACTGGACAGATGATATGTCCAGTAAGGGCTGACCAAGCTAAACAATTTAAACCTTGTTAAGAAGTCTGATAGAGTTGCCTACAATCCTTGGAGTGAGGTAAACTTGCCACTACCAGCACTCTACAGTTCAAACAATGTCAAACACTTTAAAACATACCGGTTTATTTATCTGGATCATGCAAGGCATCCTGCGGAGAATGGCAGCATCAACGTCCTGTGGTCTGTTGGTGGCTCCGATCACCATGATCTGACAGTTAGGGTCAGTGATGATTCCGTCCCACAAACTCATGAACTGTGTCTTCATCATAGCTGTTGCCTCATGGTCATGCGACTGTCGTGCCCGGAGAAATGAATCTAGTACAACAAATTTATCATATAAACTATTTTGTTATAGCGTAAATGCTTATAAAGAGATTATTCAGGTATAATTCTATCAAATATTATTGTAACATTTAAGTTTAAATGAAATGGCAACCTCAGCCTTTTCCATGAAACTGAAAATGTATGTTGTTTTGACCAGAATATGGTGTAAAACACATCTTCACCCATAAACGTAACAACACATGTTTGGTGACAGTCATTCAAGTGCATATAACATCAAAGCATTTGTTTCTTTTCTGTTCATTGGTGGAAAATCTAAGTGGGAGATAAAGCTGTGGTGCAAAACAACTCTTATCCATTGATGTTGAAACAGAACAAGAAGTTTGGTTAACCTTCATCAAAAAATGTAATTAAGTTAAATGGTACAGGGTGATGGGAAGTATTTCATTTTTTGTTCAGCAGATTGGAAAACATAGGTCACTGTGACCTAATTAAACATCCATTCCTAGATGTAACAGTACACAAGTTTACTGAACTTGCATAAGAATGCAAGGGAATTATGGAACAAAGTTAACTAACTGTTCTGTACAGAGGGAAATATAGGTCACTGTGACCTAGTTATGGTGTGCAACAACCCTTCCCCCCAAGATGTAACAGCACATAAAGTTTGGTGAAACTAGGTGTAAGAGCAAGGAAATTGTGGCCTTGAAACTGATTTTATTTGTTGTTCAGTGGAGTGGAAAATGAAGGTCACTGTGACCTAGTTATGATTCAACATTTGGTGAAAAACCACATTAAATTCTGAGAACCTGCAAAAAAATAAAATGGAACGATGACCCAATGCCAGAAACAATCATCATGGTCACAATTGCACACACAGACAACATCAATACATGTACTATGTACTGAAAAGTGTATAAAATTTCAAAAGCAAAACGTATTAAAATAAAATGACCAGTATTATGAAGGAAATCTGTGTCTACTTTTATGAGACATGAAATTCGAATTATTAAAATTTCATTTGAAATCAAATATCTACAAAATTTAGATGTATAGATGAATTATTTTGCAAAAATAGAAAAGAAACTAAATTCTCCATTCATTTTTCTGTTTCTCACTTGTGTAACTTACCAATTTCATCGATAAATATGATACTTGGTTGTAGTTTTATGGCCTGTAATATATATTAAAAAAAAAATTAAGAAATTTACCAAATTATGCAAAATCTTCTGATAACCTGAAATATAGTTAAATATTTATAGGTAATGAGCAAAGTGTTAATTGTACCAAGTTCTATGAATTGAATGGATTAATTGTTAATGGTCCAAATCATATTCATACAAATTATACATTAAAATAACTCAAAATAACAACAAAGAAAGCTAAGGCTTATCAATGTACCCCATCTTCCCGATCCTCTCCCCTCGTCGTGATTCAGATTGTGACCTTTTGTGTATGATCCTTGGGGTATTCCACAACACTGTCTATTTCTATATCAACATTTATGAATCAAAATTGTTATCAACTTCAATTAATCTTTCTTGTTGGCCCAGCTGGAAGTGTTGGAGGAACATTTACCAGGGTACCTGGAAAAAACCCACTTTGTTGGACAGGTGACTTTACACCTATTTATGTCTGATTGGGAAATCAACCGTTTTGGTTTGGACAAGGATAACCATGATTTAATCTTTGACCCCTTACACTAACCTTGTACATATGTATCTAAGAGTGCTAAGCAACACTCTTCACTGAAAGTTACAGATATTTAGAAAATAGAGTCTGGACAATAAGGCCTATCATACGATGCATGATTTATGTAAATTTCATATTAAATATTAAATTGATAAGATAATTGGGTGAAAGTATAACAAAACATCTCCCTGTTTCTTATACTGGGGTTTCATGTGTTATACCACAATCACACAATTTTATTATATACAAATGCTAACAAGGCTTCGTAAAATTAACTAATTAGCTCTATGTTTATGCAATGTTGCAACTGACTGTTGAACCTGCTTACCAGTGAGAATACAGCTTCAGCACGCTTCTGTGATTCCCCATACCATTTGTCAACCAGCGAGGAAATTTGTAAGTTTATAAATCGAGCACCTGTAATGAAAGAACGTCATTTAATACAATTTCAGGTGAAATTTCCTAGCAGTAATGACTAAATTATTTGGTTTTACTTGTTGACTCTTATCTTAAATGTAGTTTCTCCTTCAATGGCATGTGTGTGAAACATTCCTCTTTATTCTGTTAATCAATTAAATAACCAACATCACACATGGCTCCTATTGAACTTTTTGAACAAGGCTATCAAAATAATATGGACATTCAGGCTTCAATATTTAAGAAGAAATGACCTTGAACCAATGCCCTTTTTATTTGACATACCTGCACACTTTGCTGTAGCTTTGGCAAGCATTGTTTTACCACAACCAGGAGGACCATAGAACAATACTCCTGGAAAAGCAAACACATACATTTATACAATTCTAGAAGAGGATTATGAAATAACATCTCTACGAAAGCAAACATGTTTATGTTACATTATTTAGAATAAATCTGATTTCGTTTTTAACCATAAACTACATATCACCTGATGGTACATTATTTTGTTCTTTATGAGAAGCTCTGTAGTACTGGATAGTGGTTTTTTTTGTCTAGTTAACTCAGCCAGTCAATTGTTAAAAGGACTGTTGCCTGGTCAGCAAAAACTGCTGCCCACTGCAGAAAATAGCATGTGATGATGTTGTCTGGGTAACAGTAATCATCATGGACAGAAGATTGTTTTAGAACTTAAATTGCAACGTGGCAAAACAGATCGTTTGCAGGTATCGTTTGCATTGTGATCGTTTGCAAGTTATTCTGTCATTATGTTGAGAAGACAAAACAAAATTTCCAGAAAGTCTGTACTTCAAAAGATCAGAATATTCGATATTATTGATACATATACATGAATTTCAAGAAGATGGGTATGATTTTTGCTTGTAGCTAGGATAAAGAATTGTCAAACCTCGGGTCACAGAACCGTATTTTATGATTAGGCAGGCATTGGTTTGAATTAGTTTCCCCTTGGTGTATGGACCAACCAAAACACTCATTGCCCTCAGCCTTTAGTTACAGGCAGTAGTATTTTGGTCGGTCCAACCACCCCAGAAAAAGTCATTCAGATTATTAACGACAAGTGTTTAATAATTACATGTTCGGTAATTGATTACCTGAATCTTGAAGAATATCACAATGAAATGGGGAGAATTCAATTACTATTCAAAAGTTCATGATAATCTTCTGCTATTTTTGTATAGAAAGTGTTTGCTACTTCCAGACATAACATCCAGTCATAGGCTCAATTAACAAGGGAAGGCAATTTTCAGCATTTTAGTTGACGCTGAATGTTTTTATCAATTTCAAATTATTGATTTTCTGAAAATCAAAACCAAACGAATCAAGACATGAAAACATTGTTTCAACTTTTAATTTTTTGTGAAGGAAACAGCGAATGAAGTCAGCTGTTTCTTTGATGCTGCTCTAGTTAGTGACCTGGCTATGAAGTTAACAGCAGGAACATTTAAACTGTAAAACCTGGTTGTGCTTTTTAATGTAAAAACAACAAGAGGCCCATGGGCCTTAACGGTCACCTGAGTCCAACAGTATTCATTTTTGTTGTTGAAATATGAATGGAGATAATGATGTCAATCATCCCTACCAAAATTTGAGTAAAAAATAGTAAAGTATAACTTCAGTTAAGTTTGTCAGGGCAATGAGTTGATCATTCCTTGACCTAGTTTCAGTTAATTTGGCCTATAAGAACTTGATTTTAAGTTTTAAATAGGTTTTTTTCCACAATGGCAGCCATGGCGGCCAAATTGAATTTTTGCTGGACCTGAAAAAAACATTTTGCCAGGACCATGAGTCGATCATTCCTACCAAGTGCCCAGTAGAACTTGACTTTAAGTTTAAAATAGTTTTTCAAAATGGCGGCCGTGGTGGCCATATTGGATTTCTGATTGACCCCAAAAAATAACAACACTTTGTCACAGTTAAATGGGCCTAGTAGAACTTGACTTTAAAGTATGAAATAGTTTTTCAAAATGGCCGGTCCTAGCAGTCATATTGGATTTTTTATCGACCCGAAAAATAACAACACTTTGTCAGGACCATGAGTCGATCATTCCTACCAAGTTTCAGTAAAAACGGCCCAGTAGAACTTGACTTTAAAGTTTGAAATAGTTTTTCAAAATGGCCGGCCCTGGTGGCCATATTGGATTTCTGATTGACCAAAGAAATAACAACACTTAGTCAAGAACATAAGTTGATCATTCCTACCAAGTTTCAGGTTAATCGGCCCAGTAGAACTTGACTTTGGCCCAGTAGAACTTGACTTTAAGTTTGAAATAGTTTTTTAAAATGGCGGCCCTGGTGGCCATATTTGATTTCTGATCGACCCGAAAAATAACAACCCTTGGCTAGGGAGTTGTCAGTAACATTCCCATGAAGTATCAATGAAATCCCTTTGACAGTATTTCAGCTTAAGTTGAAAAAGTAAAATGGTAAAGCTCAGGTGACCTAAAAATGTAAGTATCACACACCATTTGTATTGTCTGAGACACATATGTAAGTTATACCAGTCTTCTGTTTCAATATACACACAACGCAGTTTAGAAACTATACATACCTTTTGGAGACTGGAGCAGAGAGGAGTTGTAAAACAGATCTCTCCTTCTGAAGGGAAATATGACGGTTTCCTTGATTTGCTCAACCACTGCGTCGAGACCCCCGATGTCCTTCCAGTCCACAGACACACTAAGTGGATCCACCAAGTTAGCCGCAATGCAAAGCTCGTGGTCCGACAGCTGAAGTGACAGTTAACAAACATAGATCTATATCAGTCACGGAGAAACATTCCTCATTGAAGTCATCACACTGTTGGTCCACACACTGATTAATATATATATGTTGATTGATGCAAGAACAGCTTCAGATGACAGTAGACGTGCACTCTATTACTTGTATATATCGGGATACGATTGGCGTACCAATATAGAATCATGTGTTGTGATTTTAAAACTCATGAAAAAACAATTTTTGTTTCATATCATTATATTTCAAAATGAGTCCTAAAACTTTGTCCAAAAATTTATCTGCAGTCAATCAGAATGTTACAATGAGAAAACACATTGTTAACCTTAGGATATTTTAAATCTCCTCTATTGTCTCTTAAGATCTATCTCTTTGAAACTTCACACAATAACAAAATGGCAGAGGAAGACTTAACAAAGGCCTACTGATCTACAACAATTAGGAAGGTATTAATTTACTGATAACTGGAAAAGACTGTATGGGCATACTACAACAACGGAACAGTTTCCATAGAGTCTTTTCAGGTTATCTCCATACACTCATCTCCGGTCAGTCATCTTAAGACAATTATCTTTGACAAACATACTATTATTTAAATATTAAATTAATCTAGATGCCAGTATATGCTAACCCTGGTTTACATTGGTCCAATTATCTCTGGTGGTTTTGGGTAAACATTAATCCGTCTAGATAAAAAATACAGGTTTTCCTTCCGTTTCAGGCAATACTGAAAAATGCCTCATTAGTGGCACCATGATCTGTGTCATAATTAGTGGTGTCATTATCTATCTCATTAGTGGCACCATGATCTATCTCATTAGTGGTGTCATTATCTATCTCATTAGTGGTGTTATTATCTATCCCATTAGTGGTGCCATGATATATCTCATTAGTGGTGTCATTATATATCTTATTATTGGTGCCATGATCTGTCTCATTAGTGGCGCCATGATATATCTCATTTGTGGCGCCATGATCAGTCTCATAAGTGGTGTCATGATCTATCTCATTAGCGGCACTATGATCTATCTCATTAATGGTGCCATGATCTATCTCATTAGTGGTGTCATTATCTATCTCATTAGTGGCGCCATGATCTGTCTCATTAGTGGCACCATGATTTATTTCATTAGTGGTGTTATTATCTGTCTCATTTGTGGTGCCTTGATCTGTCTCATTAGTGGTGTTATTATCTGTCTCATTTGTGGTGCCTTGATCTGTCTCATTAGTGGTGTTATTATCTGTCTCATTAATGGTGCCATGATCTTTCTCATTAGTGGCACCATGATCTATCTCATTAGTGGAGTCATTATCTATCTCATTAGTGGCACCATGATCTATCTCATTAGTGGTGTCATTATCTACCTCATTAGTGGTGTTATTATCTATCTCATGAGTGGCACCATGATCTGTCTCATTAGTGGTGTCATGATCTGTCTCATTAGTGGTGCCTTGATCTGTCCCATTAGTATTAGTGGTGCCATGATCCGTCTCATTAGTGGTGCCATGATCTCTCTCATGAGTGGCACCATGCTATATCTCATTAGTGGTGTTATTATCTATCTCATGAGTGGCACCATGATATATCTCATTAGTGGTGTCATTATATATCTTATTATTGGTGCCATGATCTGTCTCATTAGTGGCACCATGATTTATTTCATTAGTGGTGTTATTATCTGTCTCATTTGTGGTGCCTTGATCTGTCTCATTAGTGGTGTTATTATCTGTCTCATTTGTGGTGCCTTTATCTGTCTCATTAGCGGCGCCATGATATATCTCATTTGTGGGGCCATGATCTGTCTCATAAGTGGTGTCATGATCTATCTCATTAGTGGCACTATGATCTATCTCATTAATGGTGCCATGATCTATCTCATTAGTGGTGCCATGATCTATCTCATTAGTGGTGCCTTGATCTGTCCCATTAGTGGTGCCATGATCTATCTCATTAGTGGTGCCATGATCTAACTCATTAGTGGTGCCTTGATCTGTCTCATTAGTGGTGCCATGATCTGTCCCATTAGTGATGCCATGATCTGTCTCATTAGTGGTGTTATTATCTGTCTCATTAATGGTGCCATGATCTTTCTCATTAGTGGCACCATGATCTATCTCATTAGTGGTGCCATTATCGGTCTCATTAGTGGCGCTATTATCTATATCATTAGTGGCGCCATGAACTGTAGATGCTGTCATCATATGCCCTCACCTGTTTTATATGTAAACCACAAACAAAATGTCTCACTTACCTTCACATCCTTTACACCTAAAAGTTGAAGCATTTTCTGGGCCTGTAAGTAAGCATGTAGGTCATGTTAATTGAATATGCCCAATTGGATAGAACTTAATATTAGCATGTAGACAATTCAAATGAAATATCAGCTCAGAGAGGAATGTATCAGTCGTTGATGGTGCAGAGCGGGGTTAGTGTCTATCACCTGGCTTAAATTCTGGTGGCTTCCTTCGGACTGAACATGGGATAACATTTACTCATCTCAGTAACAATTTTATTGCTGAAATGGGGAGTAAAGCGAAATCAAAACAAACAAATTTCTTTTAAAATACTTAGGGCAAAAAAGTACATCATTCTTTCAACTAAATCCAATTAATACCACAATGAAGAACATTTGTGGTAGAGCATCCGACTAGGAACCTGGAGATCGAGGGTTCCTGTTACATACATAAAAAAAAGTCAATTTTGATGTCTAACTTTTTGTGAAAAAGACAAACCATATCACTGACTTTGTTCTCTCCATTGACTTCAGTGTATAGTCAATGGGATCATCTAGTGCAAATTTGACCGGTAAGCATTATTTTTTTCTGTGTGCTATTTATAGCTACAGCACACTATAAGCAATGGAGGCGATATGATTTGTCATTTTCACAAAGATTTAGACAACTAAATTAACATACTTTTGTGCACAATTGTACCTCATTGTATTATTTATTGAATTATGCTGAAAGAATAACGCTTTTTTTTGCTTATATTGTTTAAAAGAACTTGATGTGTTTTCATTTCACTTTATTCCCCATTTCAGTAATAAAATTGTTACCCAAATGCATGATTATTACCCATATGCACTGTTGTGCTTAACCTGTTCAACGGGAAACAATGTTATGTAGTATAATGTACATTAGCCAGAGTTTCCTTTGGCCCTGACTCCAGACTTTAGACATTTTGACAGATAGATGTCTGGTGTGGGGCCAGGGCGCACTGATATATGAAAACGTGGAATTCTCCAACACGGTTTGGTGTCGGAGAGTTTTGAGGTGCTGACAACAAAAATTGACTATGACAAAACACAAACCTCACATATATCGATCGATAAATGAATTATAAATTGATCCAAATCCGCTCACCAACAGCTGCTAAATTCCGTCAGTAGAGTCCTCGGTTTTCAATCGTTCAAATTTCCCACCTGAGCGAACTTCATTTTTGTAGGTCATGGGAGTGTTTTGGCCTCAGACCACAATTAATTATACTATATGTTACTACCAAAGGAAAAATGAAATTAAAATATTGTAAAACTTTGAGCAGGGTCTGGTTCCTATTTCATATTGTAGGTCTATTCAAACTGAACATACAGTGAGCTAGAAAGTACCTCATGACCGGCATTTAAGAAATATAATTTCATTTGAATGTCACTACCCCAGTGGCGGATCCAGAGGGTTTTTTTGGGCTTCGATATTGCTGAACAATTCTATGTAAAAAAAATGTTCAAATCTGTCATAGATCAAGACAGGAAAAATTATTTATCACTGGCCTGAATGTCCTTATGCACTACATTCGTGTACAACGACCCGGAAGTGTTTTTGTGGTCTGAGGCCTTTTATCAAGAAGACGTACTGATCCGGACCGAAAACGGAACAATAATTCTTGCTTGGAAGTTTCTGGACTGTCGCTTTTTGTTGATTAGTCACACCCATGACCTACAAAAATGGTGTTTGCACAGGTGGGAAATTTTGACTCCTTCATTAACTCCTGTTACATTTTGCGCCAAACGAAATATACCCACAGAAAGTGGTATAGGGTCTCGTGCGTCTTCAAGGTCGAAGACTTTGTTACAGGACGGAGGAATGTGGCGGAACTAGACTGGGTCGATCGTGGACGACCAGCTAGCTCAATTGGGTTTGAACCCCGGTCTTGCCTTGCATTTTCCTTCTCCTGTTACAATATTACGTCTCCTTCCATCGGGAGAAATTTGTTAAAAAATTGTTCTGAGTTTTTTAAATACTGTTTCATGTTGCTAATTTTTTTTTCTATTAGTAAATTGTGTACATGTCTATGACAGTCATCAATTATTTCAATAGTTTTCTGCCGATATGAGTACGAAATTGCGACTGCTTCTTAGGTGTGCGGAAACGGATAACACAAGGATATTAATATCTCAATTTACAGTCAGAATTTCAAACACCTTTGATATATGTGAGGTATGTATCTAAAGTCTGGTGTCAGGGCCAGAGGTAGTACTAATATTAATAGTTATACCCAGCCTTCTCTGCCCTGGCCGGGTATTAAATCGATCCCATGCCTTGTAATGGAGCAAGCCCGGTGTGAATCACACCGGGGTGATTTTAGAATTAATTGACAGCACATTGGTCTGCATCCATAAATAGGGTTGTAGTTTGAACTATTTCTGTTGTTATCTTGCCCAACTTGAAATTAAACTATCGTTTAATTATCAAGTTAACGTAGCAAGCGCAATCGAAATCTGAATTGACCGCCATGTTAGAAAGTTTGTCTCTCTTCAGGTATAAGTCAGACATCTAAATATGGGTGTCATGATCATGACCCAATGTGGAAATTGTAGCAAACATGGCGGCATCAGTAGTAATACATAAATAATAAAATAATAATAATAATCTTTATTTAACGTCGTGTACAATTGTCAACAACAAACATAAGCTCTGTAGAGCTTTTTATTACGACGGCGCTAAGGGAACAAATGGTGTTTTCGTGGTGGAGGAAAACCCATGGGGGGGAAACCACCGTGCCATTGGAGGGATAACAACTAACCCTATCAGACATCCCTCTCTTATTTCCACCACCGCTGGGGATCGAACCGAAATTCTTGGGAGAGCGAGTGGTCTGAAGCTCACGCTTGATAGCACACAGTAGTACAATGACTGTGCGCGTTAGCGATCACGGCTACCGAGGCACCAAATATAGAAAGGATAATTGAGATAACATCACGCCTGATCTACCATGGCGATTGTTTCTGGGGTTTACCCCAAGACGGACGTGGTTAATTTCATTGAAAGAGGTTTTTTTCATTGACATTGGTAAGGATTCGCTTTTTCAACAATTTTTCAATATTTCGATAACATTATACTCATATATGAGGCGTGAAATATATGTAATCTTACAGATTAGCACTTTTGATTTTGCTCCATTAGTTGGCATAGGATCGCTTCGTTGCTCTGACGACGCAATATAAATCAGTGAGAAAGCTACGTTATCGAAGCTAGGCCAGAGGAAACTCGGGCTAAATGACATGCATTACGCAACCATAAATACTAAAATAGTAATACTCCGACAGGATGAAATTAAAACTACTGTGACAAAATGACATTCACTCCCTACCCTTGCTGTCGCCGTTTTTCTGTCTTTATGCGTCGGATCCATCACGTTTGACAACCATTTTATAGCGAAATATGTTATGCCGAATGAAGCGGCCAATCCTATGAGTGTTGACAATAATTTGGCTGCGATTTCCTGTCTTCCGACTTTAGACAATAGTTCTCCATTTTCCTCTATGGCAATTTCACGAGCTGATAAGAAATTTCCAGAAAGATTTTCTCTGAGAAAGGATCGAGAGGACGTAAAGGCACGAAGTAGAATCTGACCGACGGTTTCATCACCTGTGGCTGTGGAGCTCGCCATCTTGATTCTGAATAACGCACCGAGATAAAAACGAAACTAGAACCTCAGCTAGACCAACAAAAATATATTTGCAGTTACCATATCACATTATCACTCACCAATCTGATTAATACAAAACCAGAAAATTGTTAAATCATTCTAATTACATAGTGAATGATGGTTTGTATATTTTTACAAACGTATAGGCTGATGTTAGCGTTCCGCTATTTCCGTTTTATATCGACACATATTGTTCAAAGTGAAAGTAGCTTATTCTTCATGAGCTGATTTTAAGCGACTTATTCAATTTCTTGCTGCCATTTTTATATGGACATGAAAATTAAACATCTGTGGTAAATTTCATATCTTTATATACACTATGTGTGATATTTGTATGAAGAACTATGACCACGGACTAGATAGCAGTCTAATTCCGTGCTATGAGTATACGTATGACCTATACTGTCTTCCTTGTGTGCGAGATTACATTTTTGTCTGAGTCACTTCCTAAATATTTCAGTATGTGAATATTGGATACAGAAAATGAAAACGTAATGATTCATGTTAACGAAATTAAACGAATTATATCAGACGTTTTTTTCTTCTCTATCTTATTACGTTACCAGCACAGCTCAGATGATCCAATTATAGCTGCTGTAATAGAACGAGTTTTTATTTGGGTTCAATTGGTTACTGACGTAGGCCTACACAAAATTTAAGAAAAAGGTATGCAACATTGAGTTAGTGGAAACAATCATAATATATAACAATAATGGGTACTTTGTTGAAAAAAGGATTAATCAGATCTGACAGTCCTGGTTTCAGTATATAGATAGTAACACAGGGACCCGGTAATTTGTTACAGCTGTAAATCGACTTAGAGTAATGTTTTGCGCTTTATGTGTTTAGATCGATACCATTTTATAGGGTTGCATTTTTATCAAAAAATTATCTAAAACAAAAACTCAAACGTGTAAAATTTCCCTGAACACCTCAATTTAGGTCCAAAAAAGTTGTAACAAATCATCATGTCCCTGTGGAGGCTAGTACCAGTGGTATGCGATCAGTGGTAACACATACAGAACATTGACGTACGTTTCTCCCACCCTTCACATGTGTGTCTCCCGTTTTAGCCGGGAAAGATCAGCTTATCATCCCCAAGGGGGAGATAGCCTCGTGTCGATTAGCACGTGTTCAATTGTGACGTCATTAAAATGCGTCATCGGTAATTGTGACGTCATTAAAAGTGAATGACGATATACATACCCCACATGTGTTTTTGTTTACAAACATGGCAGACTACTGTCGGTGGAGCTATGACTGAAATAAAAGGATGGGAGAAAAATAATCATCCTCTACTTTGAGGGTGTAACAGAGAAATCTCCAACCCTCGGGTTGATTTTTTTGGTTGTCTAACCCTCGGGTAAGACAACCAAAAAACATCACCATTCGGCCGGGTTGGAGATTTCTCTGTCACACCCTCAAGGTAGGGGAAGATTCTATTAGTCTTCTTTATTTTCCCGAGATTAAAGATAAACCAGTTCTAACTCAGGCTGTTGTAGATCTGACAATGGAATATATATTTATATATTTAATGTTCACTCCCTCCAGGAAATGTCAGACATTTTTTTCTATAGATAAAATGAACCATTTATAGCCGAGGTAAACAACAAATCACCTCCACATCATGGAACCGACACAATGTTTAAGGAACTCGAGGTAGCCAATCTTCTTTATGAAACCTTTGATTCAGGAAAAACATGTTTTATTTAAGTAAAAAGCAATATTTGATAATAAGTCAAATGAAGTGAAATCGAACATTAATACATAAACTGACGTCGATCCTCACCCCTAACCTACCCACCGACCTCTGTCTGAACAGCATGCTTAGAACACAGGGACCTCGGAATTTGTTACAGCTATAGTCGATCCAAACCCGAAAATACATGTAAATTTTACTCTGAACACCTTAGTTTAGGTCCATTAATATAGCTGTAACAAATTCGCAGGTGCCTGTGTCTTAGAATGATCTTATATAGGGCCTAACCTATAGTGACACACATAATTAAACATTGTCGGCATCTTTCATGCTTTATTTACATACATATAATACAAATTAAAAGTGATTTCACGTCTCCCTGAAAGTCCACTGAACTCAGTTGGTAGAGCGGCGGACAGTGAAGCTGGTAGGGGGTGAGGGTGTTCCAGTACGATCCGTGATGGAAGAACTTCTTCTACACTGAAATTACACCACAGTGGAATCAAGGAGATTAGGTACAGCGATTGAATGGTAATTAAAGTTTCGAATGTTGTATTTTAAATACAGATATAACTTTTTCTTGTTACATTATTATTCGGTTCAAATTATTATGTGTTACCAAAAAAATGTCTCATTCCTTCATTCTATACTCTTAATGTCTGCTATTTTCACAACCTACTAAGAATGCGTCTACAAAGAAACAAGTATATATACATGTTAGATACGTGAATGCGTACAATTACATAAGACAAATATGTCGAAACAGTATCGATGATGCAAAGTGTACATGTCGATAACAATCGACCAGGTGACCTGACTACCTGTACTATTTATAACGACACCGAGCTTACTTCCTCACCGTTACACCATTGGTCAGTTATATATAGACAGACAGTCAGCGGTTTCTTAAAAAATAACTAATAATAGACAGTTCTTTACGTTAACAAAACGGTTATTGGGTTTTGGCATAAATTGGAAATACTGGAAAAAAAACCCAGATAAAACCAGATGGATGTTTCAATAAATAACGCATCATTAACCGAATATTTCATTTCACCTACACAATATCACCTGCAATGATATCTAACCGTGCATGTAGACCGAGAATGGCCAAATACTGGTGGCTTGTTGTCTGTGTGTCTCTATTTTACAGTGACGTCACAGGTACGTATAATGCATACACTGTTTCAATCATCTTAATTTGAAGTAGGAACTGTGTGCTGTGTTACACTGACAATAAGGAACATCCCTTTTTTGGTATGGTGCACATATTTGTCTTCAAAATTTTCCGTTTTTAAAATTCTGATAGATCTTTATTTTTTTAAATTTAATTTAATTTTCGAAACTGGAATCCATCTAAACAGGATTATCATATAACGAAAAAGTCAAACTTATAAATTGTTGTTTTACTAAAATAAATATAAAGTTTATTTTTTTACAGCTTTACTAATACATCTATCTTGTTGGCCCGGATATTAGTCCGCGGGGGNGGGGGGGGTCTAACTGTGGGAGGAAACTGGAGTACCTGGAGAAAACCCGCGTGTTCGGGCAGGTAACCCTACACTTTTTCACGTCCGATCGGGGTATCGATCCCCGGTCGCCTTGGTGAAAGGCAGGTGCGCTATCCACTGCGCCACCCGACCACCCTTTTGTTTACTGGTTCCGACAGCTATAGTCAATTTTGTTGAAACTGCACTACACACAACTGTCTCGTACAAATCTCTTCGATTAACGGCCTTTTTTTTTTATTTCCCTCAATGTGTGACGTCATATAAAGTATGGCGTCATACAATTACAGAATAGTTGGAACACGTGTTGTCAAAATTAGAGCGAAATTCAAAACATTCTGGGGCCTCGCAAAAGACATCTTGGTTGCTCCGTGTACAACCGAAAGCGTAATGCGTAGGTAAAGCAGAGTCGAACAAGAAGTTTTATTGATAATGGGATAGTGAAATAAGTTATATAGCATAGGTAAAATGCACTTTCTCTGCCTTTGGCCCCCACAACATGTATAATTAAATAAAATGTGGTATGATAAAATCAAGCTACATGTATATACAATACGGAACGATACATTTTTACAGCATTTCTGGAACAAGAACGGAATGCACGACACCGGCTACAGGTCAGCAGTGTCCACGGCTACACTGGATCACAAGGTGCGTACACATACAACTGGGAACAAAAGGTTAACAACCAGTTAAATGTTATCAAACAAACAAGGACGGCATGGCTATATTTTTGTATGGAGCAACTATTAAAAAAGTGAATTTGGTTTAATAGGCAAAATAATCAGGCTTGGTGACCAAATCACATCCTCGTAATCCCAGGTGTTACGCTCTTGAGAACGTAAATTGGTGAAATTCCCAGGGGTTACGCCCTAGAGAACATAAGTTGGTGAAAATACCAGGGGTTACGCTCTAGAGAACGTAAGTTGGTGGAAATCCCAGGGGTTACCCTCTGGAAAACGTAAGTTGGTGGAAATCCCAGGGGTTACGCTCTAGGGAACGTAAGTTGGTGGAAATCCCAGGGGTTACGCTCTAGAGAACGTAAGTTGGTGGAAATCCGAGGGGTTACGCTCTAGAAAACGTAAGTTGGTGGAAATCCCAGGGGTTACGCTCTAGAGACCGTCAGTTGGTGGAAATCCCAGGGGTTACCCTCTGGAAAACGTAAGTTGGTGGACATCCCAGGGTTACGCTCTAGGGAACGTAAGTTGGTGGAAATCCCAGGGTTACGCTCTAGGGAACGTAAGTTGGTGGACATCCCAGGGTTACGCTTTAGGGAACGTTAGTTGGTGGAAATCCCAGGGGTTACGCTCTAGAAAACGTAAGTTGGTGGAAATCTCAGGGGTTACGCTCTAGAAAACGTTAACCTCTTACCTCTAGAGAACGTAAGTTGGTGGAAACCCCAGGGTTACCCTCTGGAAGACGTAAGTTGGTGGACATCCAAGGGTTACGCTCTAGGGAACGTAAGTTGGTGGAAATCCCAGGGTTACGCTCTACAGAACGTAGGTTGGTGGAAATCTCAGGTGTTACGCTCTAGAAAACGTTAACCTCTTACCTCTAGAGAACGTAGGTTGGTGGAAATCTCAGGGGTTACGCTCTAGAAAACGTTAACCTCTAACCTCTAGAGAACCTAAGTTGATGGAAATCCCAGGGGTTACTCTCTAGAGAACGTAAGTTGTTGGAAATCCCAGGGGTAACGCTCTAGGGAACGTAAGTTGGTGGAAATCCCAGGGGTTACGCTCTAGGAATGTAAGTTGGTGGAAATCCCAGGGGTTACGCTCTAGAGAACGTATGTCAAGAGTAAATTTACCACGCACATACACATACACACATATATCAGCTAAGTCATCCATTAAAATACCTCTCTTGACTTCTTTTAGGTACATGCGACACGTTGGTTTTAATGCGGAGTAAGTTGCTGATCGAGAATCATGAAATCGTTGACAAATTCACGCGCATAGGAGATGGAATGGGCAAGGCTGCACTTTACCAGGCGTACTACAACAACGGAACGGTTTCCATGGAACTCTTCTTTGTAAATACACTGAGGTCATGGGTGATAGGTAAGTCTGCTATATGTGGGTCGTGGGTGAAAGGTAAGCCTACAATATGTTGGTCCTGGGTGATAGGTAAGTCTGCTATATGTGGGTCGTGGGTGATAGGTAAGCCTGATATATGTGGGTCGTGGGTGATAGGTAAGTCTGCTATATATGGGTCGTAGGTGATAGGTAAGCCTGCTATATGTGGGTCATGGGTGACAAGTCAGCTTGCTATAAATGGGTCCGGGGTGACAGGTTAGCCTGCTCCATATGGGTCGTGAGTGATAATTCAGCCTGCCATTTGTGGGTCTTGGGTGATAGGTAAGCTTGCGATATGTGGGTCGTGGGTGATAGGTAAGCCTACTATATGTGGGTCGGGGGTGACAGGTAAGCCTGCTCTTTGTGGGATTTGGGTGACAGGTAAGCTTGCTATAAATGGGTCGGGGGTGACAGGTTAGCCTGCCCTATGTGGGTCGTGGATGATAATTCAGTCTGCTATAGGTGGGTCGTGGGTGATACGTTAGCCCGCTATTTGTGGGTCTAGGGTGATAGGTAAGCCTACTATATGTGGGTCGTGGGTGACAGGTAAGCCTGGTCTTTGTGGGACTTGGGTGACAAGTAAGCTTGGTATATCTGGGTCGTGGGTGACAGGTAAGCCTGCTCTATGTGGGTCGTGGGTGATAGGTAAGTCTGCTATATGTTGGTCATGGGTAACAGGTAAGCCTGCTATATGTGGGTCATGGGTAATAGGTAAACCTGCTATATGTGGGTCATAGGTGATAGGTTAGTCTACTATATGTTGGTCGTGAGTGACAGGTAAGCTGGCTATATGAGGATCGGGGGTGACAGGTAAGCCTAGATTATGTGGGTTACAGGTAAGTTGTGGGTTATATGTGGGTTAGCTTGCCATAGGTGGGTCGCGGATGACAGGTTAGCCTGCTATATGTGGGTCGTGGTTGATAGGTAAGCTTGCTATATTTGGGTCATGGGTGACAAATAAGCCTTCTATATGTGGGACGTTTCGTTTGTGACAGGTAAGCCTGTTATATGTGGGTCGTGGGTGACAAGTAAGGTTGCTATATGAGGGTAATGGGTGATAGGTAAGCCTGCTTTATGTGGGTCATTGGTGATAGGTAAGCCTGCTACCTGTGGGTCGTGGGTTACAAGTAAGCCTGGTATATGTGGGTCGTGGGTTACAGGTAAGCCTGCTCTGTGTGGGTCGTTGGTGATAGGTAAGCCTGCTATACGTGGATCGTGGGTGATAGGTAAGTCTGCTATGTACCTGGGTGATAGGAAAGCCTACTATAAGTGGGTCGTGGATGACAGGTAAGCTGGCTATATGTTGGTCGTTGGTGACATGTAAGCCTAGGTAAGTTTGCTATGTACTTGGGTGATAGGAAAGCCTACTATAAGTGGGTCGTGGATGACAGGTAAGCTGGCTATATGTGGGTCGTTGGTGACAGGTAAGCCTGCTATCTGTGGGACGTGGGTTATAGGTAAGCCTGCTATCTGTGGGACGTGGGTTATAGGTAAGCCTGATATCTGTGGGACGTGAGTTATAGGTAAGCCTGATATCTGTGGGACGTGGGTTATAGGTAAGCCTGATATCTGTGGGACGTGGGTTATAGGTAAGCCTGATATCTGTGGGACGTGGGTTATAGGTAAGCCTGATATCTGTGGGACGTGGGTTATAGGTAAGCCTGATATCTGTGGGACGTGGGTTATAGGTAAGCCTGATATCTGTGGGACGTGGGTTATAGGTAAGCCTGATATCTGTGGGACGTGGGTTATAGGTAAGCCTGCTATCTGTGGGACGTGGAATATAGGTAAGCCTGATATCTGTGGGACGTGAGTTATAGGTAAGCCTGCTATCTGTGGGACGTGGGATATAGGTAAGCCTGCTATTTGTGGGACGTGGAATATAGGTAAGCCTGCTATCTGTGGGACGTGGGTTATAGGTAAGCCTGATATCTGTGGGACGTGGAATATAGGTCAGCCTGATATCTGTGGGACGTGAGTTATAGGTAAGCCTGATATCTGTGGGACGTGGGTTATAGGTAAGCCTGATATCTGTGGGACGTGAGTTATAGGTAAGCCTAATATCTGTGGGACGTGGAATATAGGTAAGCCTGCTATCTGTGGGACATGGGTTTTAGGTAAGCCTGCTATCTGTGGGACGTGGAATATAGGTAAGCTTTATTTGGGTTCGATGTCTTCTGCATTTATCTTCTGATCCATCCAGTAGTTCATTCTAACATGATATATCCATCCAATGGTTTATTCTCACGTTATATTTCCATCCAATGACTCGTTATAACATGATAGCTCCATCCAGTAGTTCATTATAACATGATATATCCAGCCAGTAGTTCATTATAACATGATATATCCAGCCAGTAGTTCATTATAACATGATATATCCAGCCAGTAGTTCATTATAACATGATATATCCAGCCAGTAGTTCATTATAACATGATATATCCAGCCAGTAGTTCATTATAACATGATATATCCAGCCAGTAGTTCATTATAACATGATATATCCAGCCAGTAGTTCATTATAACATGATATATCCAGCCAGTAGTTCATTATAACATGATATATCCAGCCAGTAGTACATTATAACATGATATATCCAGCCAGTGGTACATTATAACATTGTATATCCAGCCAGTAGTACATTATAACATGATATATCCAGCCAGTTGTACATTATAACATTATATATCCAACCAGCAGTACATTATAACATGATATATCCAGCCAGTTGTACATTATAACATGATCTTTCCAGCCAGTAGTACATTATAACATTATATATCCAGCCAGTAGTACATTATAACATGATATATCTAGCCAGTAGTACATTATAACATTATATATCCAGCCAGTAGTACATTATAACATGATATATCCAGCCAGTTGTACATTATAACACGAATATCCATCCAGTAGTTCATTATAACATCAGATAANCATTATAACATCATATAACCAGCCAGTAGTACATTATAACATGATATATCCAGCCAGTAGTACATTATAACATTATATATCCAGCCAGTTGTACATTATAACATGATATATCCAGCCAGTAGTTCTTTATAACATGATATATCCAGCAAGTAGTTCTTTATAACATGATATATCCAGCCAGTGGTACATTATAACATGATATATCCAGCCAGTAGTACATTATGACATTATATATCCAGTCAGTAGTACATTATAACATGATATATCCAGCCAGTAGTACATTTTAACACGAAGATCCATCCTGTAGTACATTAAAACACGAAGATCCATCCAGTAGTACATTAAAACACGAAGATCCATCCAGTAGTACATTATAACACGATCCATCCAGTAGTACATTATAACACGAAGACCAATCCTGTAGTTCATTATAACATGATATATCCACCCAATAGTTCATTATAACATGATATTTCCATCCAATGGTTCATTCTAGCATGATAGATCCATCCAGTAGTTCCTTTTAACACAAAGAACAATCCAGTAGTTCATTATAGCACGAAGTACAATCCAGTAGTTCATTATAACAGGCAATATCCATCCATTGGTTCGCTATAACATGATATGTAAAAAAACAATGTTCATTATAGAACGATAGATGCATCCTGGTGTATTTCGTGATGTATTGTGTTGTTGTCTATTCAGTTTCTGTTGTATTTCGTGTTTTGTGTTGTCGTCTCTTTAGTTTCTGTTGTATTTATTGATGTTTTGTGTTGTTGTCTCATTAGCTCCTGATGTATTTATTCTTGTTTTGTGTTTGTGTCTCGTTAGCTCCTGTTGTATTTATTGATGTTTTGTGTTGTTTTCTCTTCAGTTTCTGTTGTATTTCGTGTTTTGTGTTTATGTCCCATTAGCTCCTCGTGTATTTATAGATGTTTTGTGTTGCTGTCTCTTCAGTTGCTGTTGTATTTCGGGTTTTGTGTTGTCGTCTCTTTAGTTTCTGTTGTATTTCGGGTTTTGTGTTTGTGTCCCGTTAGCTCCTGATGTATTTAATGATGTTTTGTGTTGTTGTCTCTTCAGTTCCTGTTGTATTTATTGATGTTTTGTGTTGTTGTCTCTTCAGTTCCTGTTGTATTTATTGATGTTTTGTGTTGTTGTCTCTTCAGTTTCTGTTGTATTTCGGGTTTTGTGTTGTTGTCTCTTCAGTTCCTGTTGTATTTCGTGGTTTGTGTTGTCTTCTCTTTAGTTTCTGTTGTATTTCGTGTTTTGTGTTTGTGTCCCGTTAGCTCCTGATGTATTTATTGATGTTTTGTGTTGGTGTCTCTTCAGTTCTGATGTATTTATTGATGTTTTGTGTTGTTGTCTCTTCAGTTCCTGATGTATTTATTGATGTTTTGTGTTGTTGTCTCCTCAGCTCCTGCTGTATTTCGTGATGCCTTGTACTGGTGTCGTAGTATGAGTATGTTTCTGTACAAGAGAAATTTATTTTGTTGTGGAAATGAAGCATTAAAACAAGGAATGTTGAATAAATAGATTTAGCTACATTCAATGGCTAGATTAATTTGAATATTTATGGGATTTGATAAATAGAAGAAAAAACATCACTGTACTATCAGGACTAAGGTGAAATTCGAATTTTATTTATCGCTGACAGGAAGACATGGAAAGGAAATACAGATAGCCATGCACCTTGAGAGTAATTCCAGAGACCCACAGGAGAATACTGATGGAATTCATATTCTCGTCGGGTCTTCTGAGCTTTCCGGCTTACAGTGGGAGTTGGATCCAGACCTGCAGTTCCGATGTGAAACAGGTAATAAAGACCTAATTGTATATACATGTATATAAATATATCCCTTCTTTCGTTTTAGTGAACTCTGACTGCGTATAATTCAGTGTATACGTACGCAATAGGAAAAGGCTCAGAGGATACTATATATGCTTGTTTTAAATGTGGCTCCGTTCACGGCTCAGCGATTACAGTCCGATTACACCCATTGCTTGGTTCCTTCAACATCTGGAAACATATGGATCATATTCGAGATCCATTATGTCTAATTATACAACAGAAAGATGCTAACAAACCTTGTATTTAGTCATAAGTAGAAGATGTTTTATGGTGCGCGTCAGAATATACTACCGTATACGTCGTCAAAATGATAATGAATCCTTCTGTAAAACAGAGACCTTCTTTTTATTCAAATCAGATAAATGACCCCAAACTAACACCCCAAACTTACACTTAAGGTACCGTATTGCTGGCTTTTTGTTTTACTGTAAATATGGGTGATTTATATGAACACATGCTTGCCAAATATCATGACAAATGGGCCTTTCGGTTCCTAAAAAGGGGAGAACAGTTGATGGACGGACTATGGATAGCGCTACAAGTTCGTGCCATATTAAACTAAAAGAGGATGACGTATACCACGCCAAGATGCATGGTGCTAAGTGTGCTAATATTTGTGTCAGTAAGTTGTTTTTCTTATTCAGAGAGAAATACATCAAGAAACAAGCGGGCTTTTTGGTAAGTGTTCATCAAAATAGTAACGTAAATGAGAAACTTCTTGTGTTTGTTTACTTGTAAATTTTCTAATCTGGTTTTGATGGCGACATGCAACAATTCTACAATCAGTTTTCATTTAAACATCTGCTTATTAAATGATACATATTTATATACGCATTATGTATTTACCCTTAACGTGTTGTAGGCTCATAAGTCTGGGTATAACAGCGCTTGTTACCACTGTCACTACAACTGTTACCCAAGGAGTTGCTCAACAGAAAGGATGTTTATTTTATCCATCTGTCTGTGAAATGATGTAAGTTCAAACTGTTACTTTTAGTTATGACTTTACCCGGTGTGAACTTAATAGAATGTACATGTATTTACTCCTGCCCCGTTAAATATAATTTCTCTATTGACGTTTGGGGCTAAATGCATTGTTATGACGGGGATCCCCACCTTCACCTTTTAACTCAAAGGTGAGACTAATAGAATCGTTCATCCCCTTGGGGATGAGATAGGGGAATCTTAACACGAGGCTTGCAGAATGTTTGACAACTTAGGAATCTTTCCACGAGGCCCATCTCATCTCAAGGGGTGAATTATTCTTTAACTATATTGTTAACCTTGTCATTATCTGATACAATATTTATGTTATGGGCTCAATTCATTGTTGACGTGACGTTGATGTATTGTTTATGTTACGTCATCATATTGTCGACGATCCCCGTCTCAATCATACCCTAGATTGGAACGTATACATTATCACACTGTGTTTTCGGTGTTTCATCACGAACACTTTGGATAAAATCGAGACGCCACCGCAAAATACTAAAGATTGTAAGGGTTTGTCTTAAGAACATTTTTTCTCATTTCTCGCTCGTGGATAAAATATTGAGTTCAAATGCTCGGCTCGGTTTAAGCCGGAACAATGACGGAAAGCCCCATCAATCAAATAACCTCGAGATTTTCTCCAAGTGCGTGCGATTAGAAAAACGAGAGCATGTTCCCACAGCGAGATAAACTGTTTATCATCTATATACTACTGCCTTATATATTTCATCAATAAAAACAGTCAACTGAATATCATGTCTTTCAATCGACTTCTAGGCAGGGGCCTAGCAATTGTCGATATCCTCGCACTCGTGAAAAATATCAAAATATTAGACACCATTTAATATCCTCTATATCCCAGCCCCAATGGGCTGAACAATTCTATTTGTCTTACCTGTAAGGCGGGAAAATATTGTATTAGTCTCACCCTTGGGTTAAGACGGGAAGGGGTGGGTTCCCCGCCATAACAATTTTAAAACGTCACGTCAACAATGCAAATGAGCCCGTAACGTAAATTATAGCATTTGTACATTCCACCCTTGCAATGAGATAGGGGGCAAGCTTTACATTTGGCAACTCAAGTTCCTTTTTCCTTAGATAGAGGTTCCTATTTCTCCCCAAGGAAGTGTGAGAATCTATAAATCCCAAGAAGATGCTCCCGGTTTGGGAACTACATTTATCATCTATATACTACGTTATATCACTATGTTATAGCATGATAAATTCATTACCATGGGTTGTCAGTTAGAAAATACCCCAGAATAATTTTGCCCATTTACCGCCATTTGGGAACGTATTTTCTCAATAAAAAATGTCTGCTCGCGCCAGGTGACATCCTAACCCGGAAATGATATCCACACAAAAGTGATCCGCGTAAGAACATCGTCCGCCATAAACAAATCAATAAAAAGTAAACAATATTGTTAGGATAATAAAACCATTTCAAGCGTAGTTTTTCTACATAGTTTTAAGGTTCATTGTATTTCTCCGGGCAATTCTTCTATTTATTAAAGTTTGTCACAGAGTGAGACAGAGGAATTGCGATCGTTGACCATTGAGCTTAGAAGTCATTTGGAAAACATGGTGTTTAGTTGACTTTTCTAAATGGAGAAATGTATAAGGTAGTAAGTATAGTATATAGATGTTAAATAGTTTATCATACGGTATTTCAGCCTTTTGCCGTTCGAACACTTTTCTCATTGTCGCACGTAGATTAAATCTGGAGTCCTCTCGATTTTATCCACTTGCTCGGGATGAGAAAATACAGTGTGATAATCTATAATTCATATTTTTTTTCTCAATCTTGACCAGGGAGTACATTTAAACAAACGCTTGCGTTCAAAATGTTCAGTACCGTATCGGCTGTCGTTTAGTAATGTGACGTCATTTCGATACATTTAAATGTCCTTGTTACAGTCCTTAACTTAGCTTATCAACCAAGAAGGTGCTATAATCCAATAACAACAAGTAATAATTGTAATGGGGGACCTTTACAGATGTCCCCCAAGCTGCCCCATAGTCACAAAGATGCATCAGAAAAGGTTCGCAATGCCATAATACACTTACAATATTCATACTAAATTTGAGTGACATGGCACAATTTCTGAATTGCGACCAATCAGAAGTGTTTGTGTGGTTGCTATGGCAACGATACCCATGCGATTGAATTCGCAGTCCCCTTATACCCCTATATACCAATTTTCATAAAAATCGAACAATATCTAAATTTCGACCAATCAAAGGCCAGGAAATGGCAGCCATTTTGTTAAATCACAAAACAAACACCGCAGTTGTATTTGTAGTGCCATACCAAATTTCATCCAAATCGGACAGTATTTAAATTTTGACAAATCAGAGGGGGAAAAACGGCGGCCATGCATTTTGTTGAAATGTGAAATCTAAGCTTAGGAAGTAATCATTGTCCTATGATTCACCTACATACTAAATTTGATCAAAATTGGACAATATTTAAATTTCGACCAATAAGAGGCCAGGAAATTGGGGATGAGTGATCAAATTTGATCCAAATTCGACAATATTTATATTTCGACCAATCAGAGGACAGGAAACCGGGGCCGAGTGATCGTTTTCCCATGATTCAGCTACATACCAAATTTGATCGTAAGTTTAATCACAAAACAAACACCGCAGTTGTATTCGTAGTGCCATGCTACACCTAGGCACCAAAGTTCATCCAAATCGGACAGTATTTAAATCTTAACCAATCAGAGGAAAAAAACGGGGGCCATTTTGTTGTAATGTGAAACCTGATTATCTTACGGAAGTGATCAGTGTCCGATGATTGTTTTGGTAGGGTCATACTTCACCTATATACCAAATCATACACGAACACTCATGTAAAATTTCGTTAAATTCCGCTCTACGGTTTTCGAGAAACCTCGTCAGCGGAAGAAAGTGGAAGAAATAATAATAATAACTAGAATTGCAATTGCGAGCAATAGCGGAAGTAACCCCTCCCCCGCTTATTACACAGCCATTTTGTTTTTTTCACAAAATGAGCACCGCAGTTGTTTTCGTAGTGCCATACTTCACCTACATACCAAATTTCATCACAATTGGACGATATGTTTAAATTTCGACCAATGAGAGACAAGGAAATGACAGCCATTTTGTCGAAATGGGAAACTCAGGCTACGAAAGTGACCGGTGTCCCATGATATACCCACATACCAAATTTCATGAAAATCAGACAATATCGAAAATTGGACCAATCAGAGGTCAGCATATGGCAGCCATTTCGTTTTGTACAAAACGAACACCGCAGTGCCATACTATACCTACATAAGTTCATCAAAATTGGACGATTTTTTTATTTCGACCAATCAGAAGCCTGCATTTGGCTGCTATTGTGAATCCATAGTCAATAACTTTTTTGTCGAAAACGAGCGCTGTGACGTTATAATCCCTTTCACTGAGTTTGGTTTAAACTTTGTTTTATTCAAATTTTGTTTGACAATACATTGAAGTACATGTTTTATAGAACAGAAAAGGAAACAAAAACAAGTGTCGGAACACTTATGTAAATTTGTTACCTGCTTAATAATCAACTTTTCAACACTAGCTACAAGAATGAAGTTATATGTACAACAGAAAAATTACGGGAATAGGGGAGGGGGTAATGGATTGGTATGCAGTGGAAACCAGGAATGAATAACATATCAATATACATATGATCATCAGATGGTAATATCATATTGCTCTATTGCAATGAGTATGTGGAACACGGTTCTGTAAAATATAACTATGCAATAGTAAATGGACACACGATAAAGGTTAAAATGTATATACATGTTACATAGAATAAATCACCACTAAATCAACTATTGACAAAACTAGAATGTCACAAAGCACCACCATGATTTAAAACGTTGCAGTTCGCATACTAGCCATCACACTTATTAAATATAAGTCCATAAAACACTTTACCGCCTCGTCCCTGGCACGTCCTGCTATTTCAAGGGAACACATCACTTTATCAAACTATCATACTCATGGCCAGTTAGTGACATAATATGGTATAAAGAAATGCAATGGCAAAATCACTGAATAAGCATATAAATCCAAATACATTTTAAAACATAGAAGTAAAACGAATGCAACACAACATACATATCTATATATGTCAAAATGAAATTTGTAAAGGACTATTCAGTTATTCGGAATCTTTTAGTTTTGAGTATATAATTTTGGACGGCTAGAAAAATTGTAGTGTTTTCTTGATGGATTAGAGAGTCATCACCAAAGAGTAAAAGATTAGTAGATAGTTGATACGGCAAACTCAGAATTTGAAGCTGTCTAAGTGCTGTATATTTATTACATTTTAGCAAATAATGTGTTGAGTTCTCAATGGCACCGCAGGAACAATTCGGGGATGGTATGGTGTTTTTCGTAAACAAGTGTTTTTTTAGGGAGCTACATGACATACGCAGTTTTGCGTGGTAGATTTAACCCAGACGTGTACCCTGAAAGTAGTATGAAGGTGGACATGATTTACTATTAGATTTCAGAAAGGCTTTTAAATGGGAAATGGAAGGATTATTTCTAATATGTAATGGAAGAGAATTCCAATTGTTTACAGCAGAAGGAAGAAATGCATTTAGATAAATATTTGTTTTACAAAGAATAGGTGTCAGACATGATGGGTCAGAAAGTCTGGTATTATAACTATGAACATCACTAACTGATTTAGGTAAGAGATTATACAGATACTCTGGAGTATTTTGATAAAACATTTTATGGAATTATTACAATTTATGATTAAGTCTACGGTCTATTAATTTATTCCATCCAACTTCTGTATATAGTTTGTCTAAGCTTACAAGTTTAGTAGCACATGAAACAATTCTAGCAGCTTCCACATTAACATTCTCTAGTTAAGAAATATATTCTTTGGGAATGCTATCCCAGACAGTATCAGCATATTCCACAAGTGGTCTAATAAACGAAAAAATATATATTTTGTAATGTTTGCCTGTCGAGTTTAAATTTTAGAGATCGAATAATATTTAATCTAGACGTTGTTTCTGAATTATTTGTTTAACATGTTCAACCCAACTGCAATTATTCGAAAAAAGAACTTCACGATGTTTATGTAACAGTACCTCTGATATTTCTTCATTGCGCATATGTAAGATTGGATGGGGTTGACTGTTTCTTTTTCTACTAAGGGTCATATTTTCCGTTTTTTTAGGATTGAAATTAACTAACCAAGATTTGGACCATTCAGTAATTTCCGTAGATCTGACTCCATAATGTTCACTGAGTTTCATTATGTTCGATCAAATAGAACAATTTTTTTTACTGGTTATGATTTCGGCCAATCAGAGCAGCGGCGGACATCTTGGATGGTTGACGTAGAAAAATAGGAGTCAGATGTACAACTACAAATTGTACTGATTATATATGCAAAGCATGATAAGAATCCCATTAGTAGTTCCTGAGATTAAGCGCAGACATCGGAAAAATAATAATAAAAATAATAATAAGAACTAGAATTACAATTGCGAGCAATAGCGGAAGTCATCCCTCCCTAAACGAGCACCGCAGTTGTGTTAGTAGTGCCATACTACACCTACATACCAAATTTCATCAAAATTGGACGATATTTCAATTTCGACCAATCAGAAGCCTGCATTTAGCCGCCATTTTGAATTACATTTCGAAACTCAGGTTACGAAAGTGACCAGTGTCCCATGATATACCTACATACCAAATTTCATGAAAATCAGACAATATTTAAATCTTGATCAATGAGAGGCCAGGAAATGGCAGCCATTTTGGTTTTTCATAAAACGAACACCGCAGTTGTGTTCGTAGTGCCATACTACACCTACATACCAAATTTCATAAAAATTGGACGATAATTGAAGTTCGACCAATCAGAAGCCTCCATTTGCCCGCCATTTTGAATCCAAAGTGAATTAACTTTTTGTCGAAACGATCGGTGTGATGTTATCATCCCTTTCACTAGGTTTCATTATGTTCCGTCAAATAGAACGAATACTATTACCAGGTTTGATTTCGGCCAATCAGAGCAGCGTAGGCCATCTTGGATGTTTACACAGAAAAATAAGAGACAGATGCACAACTAGATATCGCACTGATTATGTATGCAAAGTTTGAAACCAATCCGGTTGAATTTGCAGTCCCCTAATACCCCTATATAGCAATTTTAATCAAAATCGAACAATATCTAAATTTCGACCAATCAGAAGCCTCCGTGTAGTTGCTATGGCAACGAAGCCCATGGGGTTAAATTCGCAGTCCCTTAATACCCCTATATACCAATTTTCATAAAAATCGAACAATATCTAAATTTCGCCCAATCAGAGGCCGTGGCGGCCATCTTGGTTGACCGATCGGAAAATAAAAGGTCATTTGCACACACACTGACCATGATGAACACTTCTGTAAAATTTCATTAAGTTCCGTCCAATAGTTTTTGAGAAATGGAGTTAAACAAAAAAGTCCCCCACTTCGTTTTGGGGACTTAATAATAAGAAACGGAGCAACAACAATATGTCCCCAAATATTGTTTGGGGGACATAACAAGCACCATTAACGTAATGTAATCGCTTTCCAAACGGAATTCAAATTCAAATTATGACGGGTATCGTTTGCGATTGACGTTCACCGCCTGACGGGAATAGTGATCATAGAATGCACTCTTTGGTTCCCGCAAAATGTCTGTTCCGCCATTTTACAAAACATTAAAATGCATTTTTAATCGAATGAGGACACAGAGAATGAAAAAAAAAAGAAATTTTTTGTTGTTTTGAACGTAATGTGCTTATCAATCCTTTAACGATACGCGACGTAATGATATTGATTTCCCTATCAACATTCTTAGATATTATAGACTCTGTTAATAGTTCAAGTCCATATTTGAAACAGGATACACTACTTGTATTAGCATGTCTCGTCGACATAACATCGTTTCGGATCGGATTGAAACACATAATGCCAAAATAAAACAACCCATTCCCTCACGCGATCGATTGAGTATTGATAACTGATATATCAATTAAAAACCGTTTAAATTTGTGTTTCCACTCAAATATATTTTGCCTTTTTATAAGGGAACACGGATACTTGTATCAATTGATTTAGCATATTCGTTCTAGGAGAGGGTTTGCCCTGAGGAACATAGCATATCTAGGGTGAACAAATACAGTATGCAAGTTTTTCATCGTCCGCGTTGATCACGATTTATTAAGAATAAATCTTGTTTTCTTCACAAAAAAGGAACACTTGTGCCATTAGTCTCTTTATTACGAGTTTGTTTGTTAATAATATTAATTATATGTTTTAATGATTATGCCTTATTTAGCCCGAGTTTCCCCTAGCCCTGACACCAGACTTAGACATTTTGACAGATAGATGACTGGTGTGGGACCATCCATCTATCTGTCAAAATGTGTAAGTCTGGTGTCAGGGTCAGAGGAATCTCGGGCTATGCCTTATTGTTCACTACCACTTTGTCTGTTTCAGAGATGAAATCACAGGAAGTCTGAGTCCAAAATCAAAAAAGCTGCGTTCGGAATTAAAAAGGGAAATGGAAGAAATCGGCTGGACAAATCTGTCATCACAACTCGAGTCAACACAGACAAATTACAGACGTTTGATATTTTTAATGAACAAGTTAAATAAAATGACAGATATTTCAAACTTTACTGAATTATCTGAATTTTACCCGAACACTTTCCTTACACATTACCAAGAATGGCTTCAAGATACATCGATAGCTTATGTGATGGGATTATTTGAATCTGGTTTTGAATTTCTGATTCTCTTTAATTTGATGGTGTCAACAGTTACACAAACGACTGCAATGATTTTAAGTGGTTTAGTTTTTGTTCTCGGCATAGTGACTTCTGAGTCTGTATTACTCAATCAGATAACAGAAGAAAGGAATGTTCGAGACAAGCTCAGACAAAACAAAATTAGTCTAGAGCATGCTATAGATGTAATGGAAAAGAATAAAAGACAAATCGAACTTTTCAAGTTAAAGTATATAGAACAGATTGTGAACCCATTGCAATCATTAGTTGCTCCCTTTCAAAAAGAATTTCCATCATTACACCTTTATTTGCAAAACCTGAACAACACTAAGAACATAAAATACAGATATACGCGTGATATTAATTCACACCTGCAAAAGTTAATATCATTCATTGAAAGGGACTTGGAGAGAGCAGACAGTATTATAAGGCAATATGAACTTTTCAATGCGACATTGAATGTGCTCAAAAATGATATCGCTGACAAAAAACAACCCATCAACATAATCACAAAGATTCATGATATCTACCATAACACCAGTTTACCTACAATATTTAATTCGACGTTTGATTTGCTTCAATACATAGCTGTTAACCTGACAACCAACGTAAGTAGCTGTTATTGGGGAATCCGAATGGATCTGATAAGGAGTGGAGTGTTGGGCAGGAATACTTACACTTCTGTTCCGTTGTGTTGGTCTCCAGAGCTTGGAGAACATGAGCGAACTATCCGAACCAACGTCATACAGACAATCGCTCCTTGTAGAATCTTCCGACAGTTGGAAGGTGAAATATTTAACAGTATGTCCAAACTGATAAAATTTATTGCCGATTTTATTCTACCAAACAAGGACTGTTATTGGGGGTATGACCTTGTCTACATACGAAACGCTAGTCGACCACTACCTGTTCTTGAAAGCATGCAACTACATTATAAAACCTTTCTATATATAGATGTAGCTATGCATTTCAATGTCAGTACATCTAAAGTATTCCAAGAGATGTGTGAAAGTTATGGTATTTGTAAACAAATGTGGCAAAAATTTGTATTCTGCTCTGTACGTCCGGTTCCAGGGAATAACATCCATATATGTGTTGAAGAAGTGGCTTCAGACTGCAGAAATATGACAAGTGTCTATGTTAAGGATTCGTCTTGCTAAAAACAGTTTTTTGGAAAAACGGCCAATATATGGACTATACGCATCATCATCAACTTTCATATGGTACCCACTTATATGTCTTTTTTAACTTACTAAACATATTTTATAATTTACAATGTTTAAATGATGTAGAATAAGTTATTACAATGTACTTTTATTAATATTTTCATTTTGTTTTATTTTAAACATGTACGTAACCAATTATTCATCTGTATTATATGTCATTGAAATAAATTATGTGAATAGCTTCCATATTGATTCATTCATATCAAAAAGACTTTGAGAAATGAAATGAAGCGGCATACAATTACACAGACTGGATTGGAAATGTTAATATGGTGATTTCCGTATTTACGTAGAATCAACGTTAATAAAATGATGTGTAATAACCTGGAAAACTTATTGTCCATTCGTAATGAAGGAAGATGATTAACGATTGCTCACACAGATACACGCTTACAATCTTGATAATTTTTCAATAAAATTTCTGGCAACTTGTGTGTATGAATTATTCTTTAAAAATGGTGTAAAGTAACCGATAAAATTAAATTGGTAAAACACGTGCTGACAAACTAAATGACAGTTAATGAAAAGTCACTGAAAATCAAATGTAATTGAAAATATATATACATTTATAATTTCAATTGACGTTTTGATTATGTTTTTTTTGTTTGGCTATGTATCTCAAATTGCATTCCAAGTGATTAGAGCAAATGTTGATCAGTCAAAAATTGCTAAATGCCTGGATGAATTGTCAATTCAGATAACTTTTATTGTGAGGTAAAACTACGATGAAGCGAGAGTCTAATTACGAAACCGAAGTGAGTACTTTTACACTGATGCTTTCCAGCGAGTATTGGCCGGTAGCCATATTAACTGGATATGAACATTTTTAAATGTCACGAATTTGAACGTTGCTTTCCTTTAAAATATGATATTTCATTCCAATCTTTTTTATTGAAAAATTAATCAATCATCACGGAAACACAGTGTCAAATATGATATCTCAGGGGAAGATATTATGACGGTATTTCTTTCCTACTCAAAGATCATCATAAGACATAGGTCATCCTATTAACAAATATAAATGCTGCGGTTTAATGCACAGTTTGAGTATTAAAGGACATGCATATCGTTATAATTGGTTTTTCAAAATACTAGCCGTATAGGCCCTAAATTTTTCAAATTTTAGATACCCCATCAAGGATATCAAACATATCGTTTTCTTTAAATCTATAACATATAATATTTTACGTTTCCGGTTGTAGACTATACAATAAATATTTTGTCATTTATAAGAAACACTCTTGTCAAAAAAGGTGATAAATAAAGATGGGCTATTTGTTTTGGAGAGATTAGCGAAACATATAAAAATCACTTAAATGGACACTGATCGAAAACACTGCGAAATCCTTGATTCAATGCTGCATTATAAGTATCTTAGCCTATACATTGCACTCTACATTATTGATGTAATTTTTAACTAATAAACTATTTAATATTCGTGTCTTATAAGTCGTAGGGCCTATATATAGACAGCTTTTGAAATATGACGTGCGGGTAAGTCATTTGATAAAGATATAATGCTTGGCCGGCAAATCATCCTAAATCATGATATTATATCA
The DNA here is from genome assembly GCF_002113885.1 of Mizuhopecten yessoensis. NCBI lineage: Eukaryota > Metazoa > Mollusca > Bivalvia > Pectinida > Pectinidae > Mizuhopecten > Mizuhopecten yessoensis. The sequence goes on along the minus strand of NW_018408796.1, from coordinate 257,855 downwards.
TAATGTATATATAGATCGTTAAATTTGAATGTGATATTCCAAACAATGACATAGAATCGTTTCCCATTGCTAAGCAGAAGTAAAAAAGCAAGCATTTATACTAAAATTAACTATAATCATTAAACAATATGTCTGCTATAACTATGCATTAAATAAATCCGGTATCTCATATATGTATACTACCCGAAGCTGCTAGTGGCCCTAACTTAATGTTAATGAAACGCATGCTTCTTGTCGTGTTTTATTTATTTTGTCTCCCCAAAACATTTCCGGATACATTGTCCCGAACCTTGTCGAACTCATCTCTCAGAGATGCATTTGTCAACACTACACTTGGCAGAGGAGATGAAGAGTGAAGCCATGGGTTTACAAGAGATAATGAGCAATGTGTGTTCTGTTGATGGAAACGTTAAACTCAGAATGACATGTAGTCATCAGCTCATTAATGCAGTTACCTGCCTTACAACATTGATTTGCATATTGATATGTATAATTCTGAACTAGTTCTGAACTATATTAAACCCAAAACATGAAAATTGATAGCATCCGTCAGTCCAAGATCGCAGACGCTTCCAAGACATTGATCTGCACATTGGTGACATCTAGACCAGACAGTGGTTCCTACAGTACAACGCCTAGACATACGATATGTATGGATTCACTAGTTGTCGTTTGAGAACCTCTACAGTGTGCAAACTTCAACTTCCTCTCTCGTTACGTGTAAAGGGAAAAAGAGAACATTCATCACCCGTTCTTAAATTCATGCAATGGCTTACAGTAGAGTGACGCCAGCACCAAATGTGTACGAAATCGAGACACATCTTGGAAAATCTCTAGAGCACCACCAAGAACTTGTGCTACCATACCTTTTCTAAGACTTTTAAGTTCACTCAAATCAGCTGAAAGACATTGTTATTCAAAATCGCTGTTCAACTTGATGCTCCAACAGTTTTACTGTGCATTACCTGAATATTATTGTCATGAATTAATCTAAACGAATTTTGTTGTAGTCACGTTGCATTTATGTAAATCGATAAAAAAAATTTTTTTTAATAAAGTGATTGGGCGCTATACAAACAAGAGGCCCATGGGCCTTAACGGTCACCTGATATATTTATACAGAGAGTTGATTTTGTTTTTAACATGTACAGAAATATTATTCAAAGTGACAAAAAACAATAAAACCACATTATTCAATATCTAGCGTATAGATTTAAGACTAAAAAGTTTTTTAAACTAACACGTCTGATTCTAAACAAGGAAAATGAAGAAATTTTAGCACACTGACTCAACCCTACAGCCCTTGAGGGTAGGGCTGGCTCAACATTTCTCAAAGTATCAAACTGTCGAAACTGTCAATTCAAGGTTATAATTCCAATCAAGTTATTAACATGTAATATTCAAAGTATCATTTGCCATTATAAACCATAATAAATTTTGCCCCCCCCCCCCTTCCCCAGGGGGTAAACGTGAGACCCTAGGGTCATAAACCTTAAGACCCTTCCATCTATGAAGAGTATTTGATTCTACCATATCTGGGTCTTGAGAAGAAGATTTTTGAAATTTCAGTCAATTCAACCCTTTTTGGCCCCACCCATCAGTCCCTGGGTGTCAGTCAGGGCTCATATGTGCATATTATCAAACTGCTACCTAATACTGATAATGCTAACCCAAATTGAATTACTTCCAATGGAAATTAAACAAATGTTGGTCCAAAATGTGATTTCCCAATATAAACTATAGTAAAGTTTACCCCCTCCCCAGGGGGAAACGTGAGACCCCAGGGTCCCAAGTCCATTAACGATCACCTGAATTGTACTTATTTCTGTTGTTGATGCATGATTTGGAAAGAATTATGTATACATTAAAAGAAGCGACTTATCCTTTAATAAAGCAAAACGCAGAAAAAACTCAACTATTTTCTTTTTAATTTAATCTAAATAGATAACATAAATTAGGTCTTATCAAAAGCGCCATTTTCAAACGTACTCAAGAATCGTTTCCATGGAAACTATACTATTAGATATCCCAAAAGGGTTTAACATTATCATGAAGTATTATTTGACACTTCCAATTCGCATCACACTTCCAATTAATATCAATGAAAATTATTTGATTCTTGCATTTTTTGGTTCAGCAGATGTCAAACTTTTCCAGAAAAAGTACAAAATTCTAGGAGCCATCAAAAGCTTTCTGTTGCCCAATTCTAATTGCATACAAAACAAAAACAATAATTAATAGAAATCGTAATTAAGGCGGTAGAGTAATTGTAATACTATAAATGTGTGGAAATGTAATTATGCCTCAACCATTCCTTTCTTTGATAAATGTCGTCAAATAGAATAGAAGACAAGATCAAGACAAACCATAGAATCAACAAAACTGTATTTTAACTCAAAATCGATAAAACTAGGGCAAAATATGAACAATTGAAAGATTCACATAGAGGCCCGCGAACTAAATATACTTAAGTGAGACCAGGTGTTTTGGAAAGATAGGTGTCTTGTGTGTCATCGATGGCACCCGCTATGTAAGTCTATGTTAAATCCAAGTATGACACGTCCTCATAGCGAGAACTGGGATAGTGATACAACGCCGTTGGTTGGGGACGCAGGGATAATGATATACAATTTTGATGAAAACAGTCCTGTGATTATGAACAAGTCGAAAAAAATACCATGTTTACGGACGGACGACGCAGACCAGACGGTTGTAAAAGTTCAGACGTGACTTTGTCTATAGTGACTTGAAAACAATGCTACCAATATTTTAGTTATAATGACCTTGACAAATGACTTCCATGCGCATATTCGAATTTGTGCACTGTATGGCAAACAAAAATATATCAAAGTCTTGTCACGTAATGATCACAAGGACTGCGACGAAAGAATTATAATTTTAGTAGCAATGATCTTGACCTTTCAACCAACCGAAATTTGTCAAAAAGTAAACATACCTATGCTTTTTTTTTTTTACTTTCAATGAATATGGCTGCTAGAACGTTTACAATAATGCTTAAATGAGTGGAAACAACACTTTCTCTAAGCAACCATTTATGACGAAAGGGGTCGTAATTAAGATTTAATTATACTGACAATCAACAAATACAACTGCTGACAGTAACTTGAAACTTATCTGGATGTAACAAAAACTGCTGACAGTAACTTGAAATGTATCTGGATGTTACAGAGTAATTAAGATAAGCAAATCTCTCAACATCGAAATTCTGTGTACCCAACACGGTGGTATTGTTGCTTTTCTCAATATAAGCACAATTAACAAAACTGTTCATTAAAACAAAGCCGTGTTTGATGGGAACTTATTCACTCAGGATTTATTCCTTGCAAAAATTGGGTGGAAGTGTAATGCTCTTCTCGTCAATAGTTGCACCATCCGGCCACTGATACAAACCTGGTGGCATAGTTGGTGTTTTCGGAATCAGCATGCCTTTACCAGCCATTTCAGGCTCAGTATCTACAGTCTCGATATCAATTTCACTGTCGGTACTTTCATTTTCATCGCTTGAAGAAACTTGCTTTGACTTCTGCTTGGACCTCCGCTGTTTTTTCAAAAACTCGTCATAATCTAAACGAGGTTGTGGTTTGGATTTTCGCGGATTTCGTTTTCGTGGATTTGTCAAACTTTTTTGCACTATATCTACAGGAACAATATCGGTATCGTCAATAAAAATTACATCATCAGTATTCGTCTGATGATTTGAATGGGATGTTTTATGAGAATCTGTTGGGAGGGTTTGTTTAGCCCTTTTGATGACTGAAGCTGTATCTGCTGCCGATGACCTATCTGGTTTGGTTTCCGAAGGTATTGATGTATGCAGGACTGCTTTACTGGACGTCGATTTACTCGACTGGCTGGGTAATGTCTGTCCTTGGTTTTGACTGGCTTCACTCCTTTCCAGTAACAATTTCATTTTCTTCGCAACAGATAACTTTGAAAATCCATCATACTGAAGATTTCCAGTGTTATTATCTTTAACGCCTGCATTAAGCGAGGTTGGGGCAGGAGAACCTTGGGATACCGTAGGAACAAGAAGATATTTTTGATTTCCAATAGTAACAGTTTTCCCTTGAACTGGCAAAGTTGGTTGGGAATCCGTATTTTCCACGCCTCTGGGGCCAATGTTTACCACTGTAGGTGCCTGTTTGTTTTGTTTTTCTGCCATTAATTTGGTCAGTGCCTGTAGTCCCGATTGAGGGATTTGTCCAGGAAGACAGTTCTGTTTCAAAAACAAGGTACCAGGCGGAAAGTTCATTGTGCTTGGCAAGACACTGGACGTTTGAATCACAGGAACAGGCTGCTGTATCGAAGTGACCGTAGACTGCCCGATAGCTGCTTCTTGTACAGGAGGAACAATATTTCTGACTTGAGCCCCGGTAATTGTTTGTAGTTGTATCTGTGGTGTAGATGGGATGTTTAATACATTTGTCTGTTGCTGAGGTTGTTGCACTATTTTGTTTAGTACAAGCTGTCCCGTTTGTACAACATTCGTCTGGTTTGGATTTGTATACATGTTGGCATAAACTAACTGTTGCTGACCCTGGTTGGGAACGGCCTGATTGGCATTGGTCAATACAATATGCTGGGCGCTCTGAGTTACAGGTATGTGTGGATTTGTGTTTGCCAAAAACAATCGTGGTGGTCCATTTGTGTTACCATTTGCTAAAATCAACTGAGAGCATTGACTTTTCGGTGGCCGATTTGCATCCGTAAGAACAATTTGTGGTTGAATCGTAGAGGTCAACTGATTTGGATTGGTTAACACCACTGTTTGATTCTGGGTACCTGTTGAATTTGCACCAGTCAGAACCACATGTATTGGATTTTGAGCGCCTTGAGGTGCGTTTAAACCTGTCAGAACTAAGCGTGCTGGATTTGAGGTATTTGTTGAGTTTGAACCAGTCAGGATCACTTGCGATGGATTTTGGGTACCTGTTAGAACATATTGAAGCGGCACCTGAGGTGATGATACCTGGTTATTATTTGTCAAGAAGAGTGGAGTATTTTGGACCAAAGGCACAGTGTTAGATCGGTTTTCAATGTTCTGATTTTCTTGTGCAGTTGATGAAGTCTTCAATGTTTTGCTATTATCTGTAGGTTTCAAATTGACTGGCATCTTACTCTTGTACGGGGCAAATGACACGGTTGCCTTTAGTGCATTAACGGTTAATTCGGCTGGTGCGGTAGACTTAGATTTTGACTTTGAAGCCTCTGTTCTTGATTGGTTTAGTGAGTGTTTTTCTCTGAAATCGGCAATTTTCTTTGTTTGTGGTGCATCTGTAGTGCCGAGAATTCCTTTCAGCGTAGAATATTTTGTTATGTCTTCTGACGCGGTAATATCTTGTCGCCTTTTCAAAAGTGACACTAATCCAGGCTTAGTCTTCAATTTAAGATCAATGTGTCGACGACTTCCATCTTTATGAATGTGTGAATGATGTGAATCACCGTACTCATTATCTTCATACTTCGGCTCGACCTTCACTTTAATATGTTTAAACATTGCCGATTTCACATCAGAAGACGGATTTTGTAGTTCTAACCCTGGTTCTATTTTCACTTTTGTTTTCTTCAGAGTATCTTTAGTTTCTTTTGTACATTGCTTTCCCGGTGTTGTAGTTTCATTGTTCTTTTCTGCATGTGTTCTATAATCTTCCGACAAATGGTTAGCTGGATCAGATGACGTTTTTATTTGCGCATGGATAAATTGATCACGCATGATATTTGACTTGGTTGAATTATCTTTTAGTTTGGAAGACTTCTGGTTGAGGTACTGATAACGTAATTTGTCTCTCTTAGAGAGAGATTTCTTGTGCAAAATATCCCGTAGCGGCATTGTTTTTATATTTGAAGATTGTTTGACATCAACAACGTTCGCTTTATACGGTGTATCATCCTTTCCATCGAAGCTTTGCTGTGTGTTTTCTAAGCAAGACCGAGCCATGCTGTCTGATTTTATCACATCCTGTTTGTAGGTATACGGCTTCCTAGTCTTCGTTGGGGTCTTTGGCCGAGGTCTTAACCTATCACTAATGAATTTGTATCGACAGGAATATCCACACTTATCGAAACGTCTCTTCCATTGCCGGTAAAATACCCGGTGTCTTCCGGAAAGGTCATGATCAATTTTTTGCAAAACAACTGAACATGGTTTGCATAGAGCTGCACGAGATTTAGCCTGCTGTTCGACCTTGAGTATTTGTTCGATTGGTCGCGAAATGTGTTCTTCTTCATGTTGTGTTAAATACGCGTCCAATGGCATCGTGAAAACGGCATCAATTTTCAATCCCATGTCCATCGTCTCCATTTCTTCGTCGTTATCGTCCTTTTGATCATATGGCGACTTGTCCCACATGTTTTCTATTGGTCTAAACGCTGTGTCATCATCTGCTTCATTTGTCAGCATGTTCACTGTGTTTCTCGCCGCAGCCCATAGTTTGGCAGCTATGCCTGACTTTTCCGCGTCGGCACATGAACCGGAGGCCATATTGATGTCGGTAACCAGGTCTGAAATTGAACAAAAAAGTGCGCTTAGGTACACAATGATTGATAGGACGGTAATGGTACAACATATTTGTTTAAAATCAACACAGTTCAGATGTGTAACATCAATATACCGGGAATAATTACCTGCATGAGGTCCTAAAACTATATCGTTCATGGCACGGTTTTGTTTGTCAGTAATTGATATTAACAATCACCTCAAAAAAGCAATGATAGTTAATTCTCTTTGAGTTGAACCTCAGATTATTTAAGCAACATCAAATAATCACAAGAAATCTGAAGGTTGGATGTACCTTTATGAATGATCAGCAAGCTTTTACACAGTAATCTCGTTCATTTAAGGTTGATTTTATTTTGTTTAACGTCCTGTTAACAACTATAGTGATTTAAGGACGTGCCTCCATGTATAGTGTGTATACGTGCATGTGTATGGTGTGTTGGTGTATTTGCCTCCTTGTGATAGCGCGGATCTGATGCCGACTTTACAGTGCTATCTCACTAAATACCATGCCGAGGCATTCCGCCCGGTCATTTAGGACTCATCCGAGGTAATAAATATCAAAAGAATGAAATACATGTCTGAAGTGTTCCGAAGCAATATTTAGAAATACAACTAAGTGCGGGCCTTTAAACTCTTATTTACAATTTACAACTCTTTTACTACAACAGACGATCACCTTTTAAACAGGTCTACTTCTATTTCATGTGAATCGTGTCAGACTAAATCCTAGATCAAAGATAGCGGCCAACTTCGGGGACTGATGCGACGTGAAATAATATCTAGGTATACGGAGGGTAGGGAAGCTGGTATTCAATAACGAAGTACGTGCAGCCGAGCACAGGAAATATTTATAACACACATATTACGATTTAGTTCGTTTAGTAATCATCATTGGTACGAGTTGTATACAAAATGAAATTCATATCTAAAGTGCCCAAATCTTTATCACTCAAACTTCTTATTATTTTCAGATTCTGCCTTTCACTTCCGCCACTATTTTGAGACAGCTCGACCATTTTATGGGAAACTGCTAGTCGGATTCCAATAACAATTTACGTGAAAAAAATGTGTTCATAGATACGCTCGTACCCTTTTCGCAACATGCAACCAAATTGACTTTATTTCCATCTATCATGATCCGAAAACTTTAGACAAGGATTTCATTCTTTTCACCTTATATACGTCTAACGGGTCCTACATGGACGGCACGGCTATAACATGAAATAAAACAATTAACTAAGAATATGTAAAACAGACGCTTCCTTACCTCGTATTTCTACGGATCATTTTGAAAAGTTTAAATTGTTAATTATTATTGAATTCTTGCACTATACATAAAGGATCTGAAACGATTTCCCATTTAATTTTTATGGAATGAATTTTAGCGAGTTTGATAAAATTCGAAGGAAATGGTAATGGGTTTGTGAGTCTTCTTTACATCTCCCCTACCAGTGCATACAAAGCGACATGTTTATCCCTGCGCGCTACTTATCTATATAGAGAAAATGGGGAGATATGCAACCAGATAAAAAATTCCAAATTGCCTGTAGCACTCACATGATATTAATTATATGGCGAAAATGCATTCATTATAAATTTGAGCATGTTAGAGAATTTGAAGAGAACCAGCAATCGTCATTGGCCCCATCTGTGTGCTTTCAATGTTTGAAACATCTTCCATTATTGATCTTACGACTCCATGAGTTATGGGTCAGTCAAAGAAGTACCCTGAACTGCTTACCGTATTTGACACAAGTAAGCGGTAATGTTGGGAAACGTAGTTCAGTTGATCAAGCTTGATATATACTTCTATTCTAGCAAGCTACGGGACAAATATAGTTATGCCTAGCCACGTGGTTATAAAGATTATTTTAAGACATTCCCTAGCAATTATATACAGGTTATTAATCTAGGCATTATGGTTCGGTAGAAGTCGTACTTAACTCATATATATACCATGATGACCTTCAAAGTATGCCAATGTAATTGATGAAAACAAATTCGATAGCCCTCTATCCTATCAAACTACCCCACAAATACCATGACCGTTTGACGTAATGCGTTATCGTTCTGCATAAGTCGTTTGTAGTTTAACACATATGGTCATTTCAGCAAGAGATATCGCACGGAAAACATGTGACTTTTCATAAAGTCCAAGTAAGGTGTTGGCGTAATTAGTAGTAAAGGTATTTGTAGGACGTTCTACGGTAACCAAAGCATAGAGTAACCCTTTTGTGCGGACGACGCCATAAACATGCCACCTTTGCTTCGCAGGAAACACAAAAGTACCAACATTTCATTATCGTGTTCACAAGCAGGACTAGCATATGGTACCGTTAAAATTGAGGTCGAGTGGCAACTCAAGAAGAAAAGCATTATTTATCTAAAGGTGGCATGAAAATCAAAGTTTCACGATATTCGAGACATTGCTCTAAAAGTTATCTCACGAAAACTATGTCACTTTCCACGAAAATCAAAATTGCCGCTTGCAGTCATATTACCTTTAAGATTTCTGTCAAAATCGACAATTAGCGTGTATATATAGATACTGTAGCTACGTATGTGCAGACAATTTCATAAAATTCAAAGCATTTCTGTAAGAGTTATCGCATGGAATGGAACCCATTTGACTTTATGAAATCCAAGATGGCTAATCTCTATATAATATTCAAATATAAACTTTGTGACTAAATGCGTTACGTTAATAGCTTTTTATGATTAACTGATGAAAGTTCGCGGCGCCATCCTGGATTGTAAATTGCTTCGATAAATAACATCAGTTCGAAAGGGCCAGGAGGGGAATGTCTGTATCAAGTTAGGTTCATATTGGACTGAGAGAACTCAAGAAAAAGATTGATTAAGACACTATCGTCAAATTCTTGCATATTCAACAAAAAATGGAAGTTGACATTTTCCCTATAAAACAATATTTGAGAAAAAAGCGTCAACGATATAGAGCTGTTTCATAATTAACCAATCAGCACTTGCGGCAGTCATCTGTGATTTCCAACCGCTTTGATAATTAACTTGAGGCCGAAATAGCCGCGAGTGGATTTTTTGTACCAAGTCTGGTTCATATTATACTAGTAGAACTGAAGTCGAGATGAAGGTTGTTCATTGTCAAATTTATTTAACTTTATCCCTGACGAAAACCGGAAGTTGACATTTCCCCCAAAACATGTAACCGAGAGCGACACTTCAGACCACGAACAACCCAAAATAACATATATTGTTTACAAGTTAACAAACATGTTCATAATGATGCTAACTATACTTTCAAAGATAGACTGAGTTCATCTGATGTTGTGAAACACTTCGTCGGGGAGCTTTTATATATGTATGTATACCTCTCTTCATCAATACAAATGCACGCAATGGCGGTGGTCAACACAAAATACATTAATAAACTATGGTAACAATATAATAGTAAATATTTGTCAGTTATATTGATATAAAATGGTATTAACATATTGTCAAAGTACCACACTTAGTTTGGCATATTATATCGTTCTAAACATTCAATCCAATTCACGTGTACAACAAAATGAAGTAACAAAGCCGAGTCCACGGACATGAAGAAAACAACGTATTATTTATTTAATCAAAACCAACCGAACAGTAAAAATTAAAGATATTTGAGCGTGTAAAATTAACAATGGTCAATCTGAAATATCAGGGAACGTAATCTAACATATACATATTATATATCCCTGTAGATTGCCTCGTAGTGGTCTTACACGTGACGGCATAAATAAAGGGAGTTTTCTTCAATAAAAAAAATGTAGAAATCGCCAAAAGATGGATGATACATTTCTATCTAAAAATATAAATAACTTACTATTGCTTTTGACCTGGGTAAAAATGTACGGACCAGTCAAAACTAGCAAAACAATACTTGGCACATTGGTAGCAATACCAATAGTAATTAAGTCACGTGCATCAGAGACATATAAAGCCAGTAGTATATACGTCTCTGCGTGCATGCATATGGCTCGAAATATTCATTCACTCGAATATAAAAACGTTAAATGTACGTCCAAGCTTGTATACTGACAATGACATGTTATATTTCAGTAATTTCCTCAAAAAATAATCTTTTATATTTAAAACAAATGTGCCGCCGACTACATCAGTCAGCCAACGATATATATATGTCGTTAAAACTCAAGTTATTTACGGTGTAATATCGGTATATTCATAGATACCGATTGAGTTTTAACTTGTTTAAAAACCTTGATAGTTCATATAGCAAAAAATGCAATAGGTGTCTATACTACATTTTGTACGTGTCGTCTGCTCATTGCGTATTGATATCACCGGGGAAAATACTGTGCAAGTGAAGCCCCGCCTCCATGCTCACTAGTGTATGCGCGATGGAAAGCGTGCAAAGTTGCCGCCATTATGGTTGTTGAAGCACATTTTTGTTAGCATTATATCCGTTATAAGCCATCATAATTGTTTCAGACCTGTTCGTAAGCAGCTAAAAGGGCATTTAATAATTTACTTACCGGTGTTAAATCGACAGTTTGAGGTCCGTATCTCCTAAATTCCCATGCTTTTATCGGACCACATTCGTAGCTTCTTACGACTATAAATAGCGGCGGACTATATGCGAGATAGTGCATAGTCAACACAAAGTGGGTCACGCTATTGATTGACGGATGTCCCGCCCACTGCTGTTGTGCGGTCTATTATTAGCCTGGGCAACCAATCACGTGAGACACTGGCTCATGGTGGAGGAATAATGTTGTACAAAGATGCAAAGTTACAAGTTATCGGACACAAGATGCAATATATATTTCTGTTTAAACGGGACAAAGAGAGTACATGTATTTTTATCCGCTATGTTAATAAGACAAATTAGTGACCTATCATATGTAGATAGGGGATCTATAAGGGAAATTCTAACAGAGGATGTAGAATTCGGGTCAGAACCGACGCTTTGTCGAGGTTATAAGTGCAAATGATTGCACTACTTCTTGCACATATTACCCGGGAAAATGTACATTGACAGTGCGAATACAACAGTTAATACACTATATGTATACCGTTAACCAGGACCTTATTTTGGTAAGAGCGGGAAAACTGAGGTATCTGCATGAAGGTATACTAAAAAAATTAAAGTAGTTCACAGAAAATATTCATAAGCATATGAATGCCATCTGGACAAAGGCAAGTTCAATTAAGCACTGCATGTTGAATTTGCCTCTGTCAAGTTGGTATTCATATTGCTTATGCATGCCAACTGAAATCAGTTCAATATTTATATTTACCATTTTTGGAATCAAATAGAAAATTCAAATGTACGCAATATGATTTGATATACTTATATTATTCGGCATTTAGTTCACATTATGTATTTATCGTATATATACTTGTTCAATTAATAGAACATCCATCTACCAAGGGAGGGTCAAAGTGTTTGATAACGCAACAATTATGACGTCACCATTCGGCTCATGGTGTTTTCTAAACGTTGGTAAACATATTGAAATGACGCCACGTTTCAGGTCGTCAGCCGATATTTTTATAATTTCAACCGTTTGGAACTAGGGTGAAATTATTTTTACTATGTGATGCGGCGCCAATACAAACCAGATAATATAGATGTTCCGAACAATACAGAACCATTTTTATTTTTATTATGCCGGTAACGTAACGTCATGATTCCGTTCTCGATGTCATGTAAACTGCATTAGTTGTTTATTTTATGATTTTGGTAAGAAAACTGAACGTCAATTCAATTATGAGCAACGGTTTGCATGGCCGCAAATTTTGCCCCCGCGCCGTCCCATTACAACAGTGTTAGAGGGCAAGTGTAATTATATAGGCTATAATTACAACTGCTCGACTAAAAGTACAACTGCCTGTTTCAGGAGTAGGAATATGTAAACAAACAAAATGACCGCCTGAAATGTATGTTGAGGCAGGTCAAATGGTTTTTGTAGGAGTACGTCTTAAAAAAGAAAAAATATGTAAATATAAAAAAATCCCTGGTTGTCTGGATGTAATTATTGTTGATATAATTACAAGAGGCCTCTGGCAAATCCCATTAAATTGCCAGAGGCCACTTGTAATTATATCAACAATAATGAAGTGAATACTATACCCCCGACTTACANCCTGAAATGTATTTTGAGGCAGGGCAAATGGTTTTTGTAGGAATACGTCTTAAAAAAGAAAAATATGTAAATATATACGTATATATATACTGTCCCTGTCTGGATGTAAATAAAACCTAGCGGGTTTTATGGGATTTGCCAGAGGCCACTTGTAATTATATCAACAATAATTACATCCAGACAACCAGTTATTATTTAAATATATTTTCCTTTAATCACGTACGGACCGTAAGAAGCATTATATATAATTCCGTGTCATAATAAATACAGGTGAAACAGAATGGTTAATTGTTATGTAAATATCACGGAATTATCAAAGTCCGTAGTAATATCAACATTAGCGACGATGCCTAATGTGTCCCACAGGTTCAAAATTAGGTAAACCTGAACATTTATATCATATTGGATTTATTCCCGTTGTTTGAACGAGTTGTGGTACTTCCATGACATTTTCCAAACATTTTGATAGGGGGCGCTCCTTCGCGGTATATTTTCAAACCACGTGGGTCAGAAGCAAACATGGCGAAACGGGCGACAACCTACGATGTTTTTGTGGGAAATCTACCCACTGATGCGAACGAAGTAAGCTTTCTTAGTGTAAAATACAATTTGAGGATTGTTCATTGACTATATTTTATCATTTTACTCTGAATTTGGCCCGGCTCGAAGCGGAAATTGAAAAAGGAAATACCGTTTCACATTTGACACATTTTCCCGGAAAAAATT
>NW_018408796.1:220449-230534 GCF_002113885.1 Mizuhopecten yessoensis | reverse complement strand
AAAAATTTAGTTTGTGACCCTACTGTGTATTGTTGTGTTTTTGAGCTGAGTCATGTCTCTTAATTTATGTTTTTATGTAATGAAGACCACACTTTACACATGAAGGACTCCATCTTGGGGTCGAAAACATGAACTAGGCTCTGATGGCCGTTTAAGATGCCGTGAGGGAATAATCAAAGATTATAAGCAAAGGTTAGAGATACCCACCAGGTGAAGGCGAATGGTGTGAACATTTATGGTCGGTACACGACATGTGTTCCTTAACAGTAAAAGACACTCTAAGCATAGTTGCTGCAGTAACGAGGTGCACGTTTTATCGAATATTTCCGTCAAAATTCTGCAAAGGCCTAAAATGAAATATTGTTTGCCTGGTCGTCAGTGATAATACACCGGCTAACGAATATTTCATAATATTGTAACGAGACCGGCGCCCCGACCTCACAGGTCGCGTTGAAGAAGTATGGGGGATTCTTGATTCACCAATAATCAAAATCAAATCAAAAGTTTTATTTAACGTCGGTATGGTTAAAACAATACAACCTTAGCTCTGATGAGCTATAAAACCGACACATAAAATGACATGCAGTTACACAATAAATATTTGGCAAAACATATTGAAAGATGAGCACTATCTAATAGAGAGGTGACATAAGTAGAGGTAAGCTTTAGCTAAAACATGTATAAAACTGTATTGTGAGCCTATGTGTTTTGTCTGCATGTGTTGCATTTGCATTTTGGCCCATACCAGTTGTTTATTAGTGTCTTAAATTGGGGTACAGTCGTTTCCGTACCCGGTAGTTTCGGTACTTCAAAAAGAAGATGTTTCGGTACTTTTTGTAAGTCGTTTCGGTACCTGTATTAAGTTGTTTCGGTACTTCCTTTATTAGTTAATAAATATTTCTCATTTGTTATTTATTGTTGGTTGTTTATTTAATGTTTGCTTTCGTAGTTGTTTAAACAATCACGCAGATCAGTCGATCATTGTCTTCGTACTTCAACCGTGATCCCACAACATACGCGATGGTTGTTTATTTAACATTTGCTTTTTTAACTGAGTAGCTCAGGGTAGCTCTTCAGGCGAAACTCAACGTTAATGGAATTCATCCAACTTGTCATAAAAATGAGGGTTCCACTATCAAATTCATCAAAAAACTCATGTCTTCGGCTGATACGTGTATTCAGTGTGACGGCCATTTTGGATGGAAATATCATTGTTATTGTTATGTGTTTTCTTATTATTATTATTCTTAATTAATTATTCTTAATACATTATAATACATGTTATATATATGTCCCGCTATACTTAGAAATTATTGAAATAATGGTGACGTTGACTTTAACTTGGTACCAAAATGTGTTTTCCATAAGTACCGAAACGACTTTCAGAAATATCGAAACGACTTTCAGAAGTACCGAAATGACCGGGTACCTAAACGACCTGAATTCCTTAAATTGTGTTAGTGTAGTTGTTCTGAAGTGGTCTGGTAGGGCATTCCATATTTAGGTGCTTCAGATCGAAATGAGTGTTTACCATACTTTGTAGTCCTAACATGTGGTACATTGTATATGTTCTTCCTGTATTACTAAGTTATGTTGGGAATCGGATGAGATATTATAATCGATTATCGGAAGACTTGTCATGAAATGATTAATTGATTATAATCAGTATATCAAAACTTTGGTCAATACATTGTCGTAGTGTAAAATATGAAACTATAGTATGCGGCTATCTTTACCTAATAACAATAGTACCTACTTCCGGCTTTATCATATATGCCATAACTTTCTGGTGCAAAATAGTGAGATCAGTGAATTTGGTCAAAACAGTGAGATTTTTCTCTGAATTAGTGAGAAAATCATGATCATGAGACATTTAACACAGAAATAATCCGGCATAGAATTATCTCATTTGTGTTATTCTGAAGCCAGCTCTTTTGGAACCAAAATCGGAGATTTATTGATATTTTAAAGGATTTAAGGATGAGGTTTACACATGGGTACGGTTCAGATATAGTTGTCAATATTTAAAAGTAAATATATCACAATACTTCCATCAAAGACAAATAATAAGAACGATTTTAAATTAAGACAAAATTCAAGAGGGATGTCCTTGTTAACCTAGGTTAGAAAAAAATATATTTCAAACATTGGGAATATTTAATCATCATTTGTTGAAGAAAAAATTAAACAGTACCTACTACTTCCATTATTTTTTATATCCAATATTTGAAGAAATTTGCTTTCTTGTGTTTATGTTATTTTTATTAGGTCACCTGAGCTTTAGCTCAAGTGACCTATTGCTATCCGTTTTCGTCCGTCGTCGTCCGTCGTCCGTCGTCCGTTAACATTTTACATTTCAAACTTAAAGTCAAGTTCTGCTGGGCCGATTGAACTGAAAGTTGGTAGGAATGATCGCCTCATGGTCCTGACAAAGTGTTGTTATTTTTCGGGTCGATCAGAAATCCAATATGGCCGCCACGGCCACCATTTTGAAAACCTATTTCAAACTTAAAGTCAAGTTCTGCTGGACCGATTGAACTGAAAGTTGGTAGGAATGATCGCCTCATGGTCCTGACAAAGTGTTGTTATTTTTTGGGTCGATCAGAAATCCAATATGGCCACCACGGCCGCCATTTTGAAAACCTATTTCAAACTTAAAGTCAAGTTCTGCTGGACCGATTGAACTTAAAGTTTGTAGGAATGATCGACTCATGGTCCTGACAAAGTGTTGTTATTTTTCAGGTCAATCATAAATCCAATATGGCCGCCACGGCCACCATTTTGAAAACATATTTCAAACTTAAAGTCAAGTTCTGCTAGGCCGATTGAACTGAAACTTTGTAGGAATGATTGACTCATGGTCCTGACAAAGTGTTGTTATTTTTCAGGTCGATCAGAAATCCAATATGGCCACCACAGCTGCCATTTTGGTAAACTATTTCAAACTTAAAGTAAAGATCTACTTGGCCGATTGAACTGAAACTTTGTAGGAATGATCGAATCATGGTCCTGACAAAGTGTTGTTATTTTTCGGGTCAATCAGAAATACAATTTGGCTGCCATGGCCGCTATTTTGCTACTAAGTTCTAATAGGCCGATCTCACTTAAAATTGGTCTAGGAATGATCAGCTCATGGTCCTGACAAAGTTAAGTTAACATTATACTATTTTTTACTCAAATTGGTACATATTTCAACAACAAAAATAAATACTATAGACTCAGGTGACCGTTAAGGCCCATGGGCCTCTTGTTAACACTTAGACCTATCCCTACAACAAGAAAATAAATTTCTGATTCCATGTCGGTGTCCGGTTTCGATTTTATAGACTCGACTTACATTTCCGTTTTGTTAAACCATGTTTTCGATTGTAATGAATTCCAACAAACAACTCTTATGTGGCTATTTTTAAAATGTTTATACTGTTTAACTGTCATCACATTAATTAGCAACTAGTCCCCACTGGACAGAGGATCTCTGATTTAATTGCTTAACAGTTCACACATCGTCGGACATGATGGCGAGCCATTCGCCACGAAATCGGCCAGCCATTCACAACTACTTTCACACCTAACTGTTAGGATATGCCTGGACTGTAATTTAAGTGTCTATTCTGTGATTTTAGACCTTTTGATGACCAAGGTCAGTGTGAATCCATTGAATTTCGTGAGAAATGTATGAGCCTACAACGACGCTTCAAACAACATGCTGGGCCGAAGAAAAAAAACTTTGGATACATTCCAGTTTTAAGTAAATTTAGCAATATTTTAGCAGTTTTCGATTATTGGAGATTGTAATGGAGAGCTTACTTTTTTACCAATATCGATCGACTTTCGACTTTGTTCGATTACTAGGACGGCTATGTGGACTCTCCTCTATGTCAGGATTGTAAACAATGGTCTGAAATAGCCTAGTAGTCTAATTTAACTCTGAAAACTCAAAATATCAACTTAGAGCCCAATAGACAGGTAAAAATATCATTCATTGAATTAACAAGTAGACCTTTCATGGTCCATTGACTTTGTCAGCATCTCCATCAACATTAAGTTTTTGCATTTAAGTTAGTTTCTTTGATATGTGCATTGATAGTCAAAGCGGGGCATAGGCGAGACCTATCAAATGTGAATGACTTGTAATACCTGCAAAATATTACTACATGGTAGAGGTCTGGAGAGGCTTCTTACCCCTTGGGATTGCCTGTAAAAATAATAAACTTTATCACACACAGCGTCTCATAATGTCTGCTCAAACAGTAAGTACTATATGCTAAAATACTTGTACAACAGGGGAAAAATGCTCTTAAAATTCTTTCATAATGATGCTTAGGATGAAAAATGGATCAAGTTTACGGGATGCTATGCCTAAGTGATGTCGGATGCCGGTTAGTCAATTGAGAGGTCCGAGAGGCCTCTCCAACCGACCAAACATCCGAAATGTCATGAAAAGACATAAGCTGTGGCCAAAATGGTTACCATATACTTTAATATATAATACAGGGTATTGGCTTAATGTCTATCAATCTGCCGTTGTTTTAAGCTTACAAAGTTAAAGAAACAGTGTAAGTAGTTTTGAGCCATTTGCATAGTCGGTTTCTAAAATGGAGATTTTGAGAGACGGATTAAACACAAAATTAACAGGAAAATTGTATGTCATTTCTACAATGTTTTGTATATGCAGTTGTAATTTTAACGATCAACATCAAAACTTGTGTACGAACACATTTCAGACTATAAAATGGACATCAGTGTTTAATAATTAGTAAAAGGCAGTCACACATGTACAGGCGAACACATGTACACAAATCGACTAGAGGGCCAAGACAGCGGTAGTTGAAATCAACACTGTTACAAATAACAAATATTTGTCATAGACTCGGTAATAAGTTGATTAACCTGAAAAAGAACATAAAGCCCATAAATCAATCAATTTATTATTTGATACTATATGGTATGTTAACCGAAAGTTAGAGATGTTTACAGCTAAGATTACACATGTTGGTTATAAAGAAGGCAGGAGGTTGCATACATGACATATAACCTAAACAGATCTTTGACCTGGTTTAAGAAATTCAAAGCCCATTTATGTTTTCTTATGCATTATACAAGTTGCTGAGAAGCAACAAAACAAATTAACAAATTTGGATTTTAAGTGGTTTGAAGTATATTTGCATGCCTTTCCAGATGCATCAAGTCATTCAAACAGTGTAACTTTAGTGTGCAATCATATATTTTTCCAAATTTCCTCAAAAAGCTTCTGTATTTTCCCAATCAGAAAGGTACAAGCAGCTATTAAATAATGGTATGGACAGTGCTCCCTATGGGCAGAGCTCTAATTAAGAGTGGGTGTATTAATTCAAATTTTCAAAATCCTATTTCTTCAGTACCAGTCATTAATAAAGGGATTTAATTCTGTATGCTGCATGTTATGATTATCTCCCAGCTATATTACTAAATTTTGCATTTTAATATTTGGTTTCATATATGCATTACTTCTTAATTATTGTGATGAGTTGTTATAATTTACTTTCAGCGGAATGTTGGAAAAATATTTTCAAAGTTTGGTGAAATCCAAGGAATTGTCGTAAAAGAACAGAGCAACAACCCACAGATCAGATATGCGTAAGTATTCTTTTTATACGCCCGTCAAATTTGACGGGATTATTATGGTATGGTGTTGGCCGTCCGGCGTAAACTTTTGTTTGTCCGGCAATCTCCTCCTACATTTTTCGACCGATCTCTTTGAAAATTATAATCATGATATGAAGTTGTGTCTCCCTTAAAAGAATTTTGATGCGACCATTTTTTCTAAAGTTATTGCCCTTTGTTCATTTCAGTATTTGATTTTTGTCCGTCAATCTCCTCCTACATTTTTCAACGGATCTCTTTAAACTTGGTATACATTATAATCGTGATATGAAGTTTTGTTTCCTTGAATAGAATTTTGATTCAACAATTTTTGCAAAAGTTATTGCCCTTTGTTCATTTCAGTATTTGATTTTTTTATCTGGAGATTTTCTTCTACATTTTTATAGCATGTCGGCTAACCACTCTTTGAATGGTGCAGATCTTATTTCAATGTAAGAAAGTATGTAACGCTATATGGCATTCGACGGGCGTATATTGTTCCGCCCCGTGGTACTCTTGTTTATATAATATTAGAGGTGCTAACAGTTATCAACATTTCTCGTGTTTAGTCCAGATTTCTTTGTCCTTTTCCTTTTTATTTCTGATAATGGTATTCCTCCCTTCATTTGAAAACAAAATGTATAGCTGCTATACCATAGAATTATGAACAAGTGGTGTTTTGATTAATCAACTTTGTCAACTATTGGTCATTTTTGTCAATTAACTGATTAATCAACTACAGAATTCTTGATTGATTATAGTCATTATAATTGTGTTTTATAGATATGGAGTTTGCAGTAGAATGACTCATGGTATTAAAGCTTATCTTCAATTGTTAGCAACAGAATATTTATTTCCAAACTTTATTTTAAAAGAACTTTGTTTCTTCATACGTCAAATAAATGTAAATGAGTGGTTGAAAGTTTAAATGTGCAACTCCACTGGGATAATAGTTAGAAATTCCTAAGAAAGTGATGGTTTTCAATTGTTTTTATTTTAAGCCATCTTCTTCACATTTCTCTACATTTTTCCTCGAAATTTCATCAATTACAATTTTGTTGATGTACCATCTGTTGTAGCTTTGTGAAGTACCTGTGTGAACCTGATGCTGAAAAAGCTTGTTCAGAGCTAAATGGACAAGAGGTACAAGGGAAAAAAGTATCAGTCCGACTTCAGGAACAAAGAAAAGGGTAGGTTAATGGTACCACACATTTCTATATGCCTATCAAAGACTGATCATATAATGGTATTACTTTATATCTAGAGTCCATCAACTTATTCCTCATATTTTGATGAAACATAATTCAGATACTCTTCCAAATAAAGTGTGAATGGGTTAAGAATTTACCTGGCAATCTTAACAGTTTTGTTACCAAGTTTTAGCGTGGCTAAATGTTAGTGTTCTATTTCATAACTGGGGAAAAATACCCATTGTATTTTTTGCACCACTGAGCTTTTGAAATATATTTTGCAGGGCAATAGGCTTAAAAAGGTTTTGCCTGATCATTGATTGCTTAAAAGAGCTCCATAATGAACATCAGCTCAAATCACAAAACATCTTCCCCCGGCAGTGTTCACATGTTTAGGTTTTCCAACTGAATTGTCATTTAATTAGTTATTTTTGACATCATAACAAACATTTTGGTACCGTTAGTGTGGTGATGCCATGCTCAAAACTATTTGTATGATGCTCTTGATATCTCATTAAAAAAGTAAAACAAACATAAAAATCTGGAGTAGGTATTTCATTTAGTATCTCGGGTATTACTATGCATGATCATACTTTCTTGAAAAATTGATCAAATAACAAATAAGGTATGCAAATGTTTAGAAATATTTGAGACTGGCAAAAGTTAACAAAAGGAAATTTCAGATGTATTGGGTGTCCAGCTAAAAGTGTTTTATTGTCAGATTTAAGTTTTGGTCTTCTATTAGCATCTAACTGTCCCTTGAGGATTGGACAAGTTTTACTGGTCCTGGCATAAATCTACAGCCGGCTAGTTGACCTATACCACTAGATTGGGAGGAGGAAGTTCTTCACATTGTTACTGTCAAAACCTAATTCATTTGAAAATCAACAGATGAAAACATAGCTGTCTTCTCAGAATTTCCAAAATGCCTTTCTTCAACATGTTATCAAATGCAAATTATACTTGCGTGACATTGTATTCAAAGACAAGAAGTATGTTTACCAAATCCTATTTACATTTAAGTGCAATTCAGATAACATAAACAAAGGAAAAAATCGAGCAGTACAGGCCATCAGGTCTCTTTTTATATTTGAAAAAGCTATGAAATTGTTGGAACACCTCTTTTGCAGTAGACCTATTGGGCAAGGAAAAGATGCCAACAGTTTACAACACCGTCCCCCAGGTAGCCGCATTTCAAAGACCTCACAGCCTGATATTGGTAATTTGTTCAATCTAAAGTAATAGATATTTGAGACATGTGTTTTAATTCTTCAAAGTCTGATATTGAAAATTCATAAACTTAAAATTTCAGTTCATTGTCTGATTTTGCAGTTACAATTGATGATAGATTTCAAATCATTAAAAGGAAAATTTAATGTGTAATTTCCACATGGGTAAGTCTACACCTCCCAATACTGATGATTGAAAAACCAAATTGATTTTGCATGGGGTTTGTGCTGTCACATGGCAAACCTTAACAACCGAATATTGATGATTGTTTGAAATAAATCAAACTTTCTTTATGTTAAAGAAGAATTCAATAATTATGTAAAATTCACAATTCAGACTGTATTTGGCTGTTTATGCTGTATGTATTGGTAAATTCTGCACATCCATCAATTAGGTAGATTTCCCAAGTAACCCCTCCCCCTGGTTCTCAAGAGAACTACAAGACTACAAGATTTGCGCTCTGTCCGTCTGTCCCAATAGTTTTTCCAGGGCAAATCTTCCACAAATTGGTATGCAAGAACATCTTGGAATGGTGAAGTGTCATGTACAAAAATAGGTCACCGTGACCTATGGTTTGACCTTTGATCTCAACTTTTTTTAAAGTTTGTCTGGGGTATATTTTCTATACCATTTTACCTAGAGCATACAGATTTGGTATGAAAGTACATCTTGACATGGTGGAGTGTCAAGTACAAAAATAGGTCACTCTGACCTATGCTTTGGCATTCATTTTAGCCCACCACACCTTCTTGTCGCCACTTGGAGCCCTGAATCCTTTTTAACAAGAAAAGTTTTGATAAGATGACAAGAATTTTCTGATAACTGTGAATAAATTGTGGATTGCTGTGTTGAGTAGATGTATCATAGCTTTACATGTTCATTTGATATTAAATGGAAAGAAACAACTTTTCATTATAACTTCAAAAGCTATTTTATATCAAATATTGTTTAACTTTATTTCTTCATTTGTTACAGTTCCTGAAGGTGCGGATTCTGACAATATGTCCAATACTGGAAGTACTGGCAGTAACTATAATGAGGTATTTAAAATTTCTGATGTGTCTGCCCTCCATGGATTTAGGGTCACAGGTCGTCAAGGTCACAGAGGCTTTTATTAGACTAAGATTGTGGGAAAATGTTGGTGTTTGGAAACTATCTCTTGAATATAAAACTGGACATATGTCCCCAAACCAGGATCTTATTCAGGCAGCATGTGTTGGTTATATTGACATTTCACACGTTTTTAATTATTTTTAAGTGTATGATTTTGTTTATTATGTAGAATGCAGTTGTTGTAGTGTGTTTTCTAGAAGATGTAATTGTTGCATCTTTTTTATACTTCATAGAAGGAGTCGGTGATGGTTACCTTTGTGGAGAGCTGTGTAACAGTCTGGGTCCAAGTCGTCAACGAAGAAAATACAAATAAACTGATGAAAATAACTGATCAGTTGGCTGCATTGTGTCCAGCAGCTTCTAAGGTCAACGACTCACCTCAACAATCAAAGGTCATTAATTTATATTAATATTAGAAATGACATACATATTGCTTTCTTGGTCTCGTTAATATTTTTAGTGCCAAAGATTTGTTAGCACAATTTTTTTCCTTTTCCTCAACATATTTCAGTTTTATAGGTGATCTTATTGCATTCTAAGATGTGAACTGATCTATTCAATATCTTTAAAACATTTACACATTTCAATTTAATTGCAGTGTCCCTTTTCTTTTTGATAGTCACATTCCATCAGCATAAAATTGCCTATGTCTGTAATATGTTAAAGTTTTTTAGGTCACCTGAGACAATGTCTCAAGTGACCTATTGCGATCACCTTTTGTCCGTCGTCGTCCGTCGTGCGTCCGTAAACAATTTACATTTTCGACTTCTTCTCCAAAACCCCTGAACCAATTTCAATGAAATTTTGCAGGGACCTTCCATGGACAAAGGTCAACTAACATAGTGGCCGGTTTAGTCCCAAGCCCCCAGGGGCCTGAGGGGCGGGGCGGGCAAGGGTCAAATTGACTAAAATTTCAAAAATCTTCTTCTC
>NW_018408796.1:201522-219706 GCF_002113885.1 Mizuhopecten yessoensis | reverse complement strand
AAATATATCAGGTGACCGTTAAGGCCCATGGGCCTCTTGTTTAAGTCACTCTGGCCACGTAAATGCTAAATCAGGGTATAGAAAATACAATGGATAAGAAACACTTCCTTGGAAATCACACTTTGATCTAAAGCTATTTATTGGCTTTAATCGTTTGGATGAATTGATTTTGATTTTAGGCAAAGGAAAGCCAATCTTCTTTATTTTTAGAGTTTGAAATATATCAGGTGACCGTTAAGGCCCATGGGCCTCTTGTTTAAGTCACTCTGGCCACGTAAATGCTAAATCAGGGTATAGAAAATACAATGGATAAGAAACACTTCCTTGGAAATCACACTTTGATCTAAAGCTATTTATTGGCTTTAATCGTTTGGATGAATTGATTTTGATTTTAGGCAAAGGAAAGCCAATCTTCTTTATTTTTAGAGTTTGAAATATTGACAATGAGAAACATAATTCGTACACATTTGGAAATATTTAAGGATGTATGACCTGTTATCATTCTTTATTATAAATATGTCATGTTATCTCTCTCCACCAAATCCCAGAAATAATTCAAGTTTACTGAGTAATATAGTACAAATAAAGTTTCTTGTTGCA
The DNA here is from genome assembly GCF_002113885.1 of Mizuhopecten yessoensis. Classification (NCBI taxonomy): domain Eukaryota; kingdom Metazoa; phylum Mollusca; class Bivalvia; order Pectinida; family Pectinidae; genus Mizuhopecten; species Mizuhopecten yessoensis. The sequence goes on along the minus strand of NW_018408796.1, from coordinate 219,106 downwards.
TTATCATGCATTCTAATACAAGAATGCATCAAAAGATATTTTTAGGTATGTCAGTTTGGCATGGGATATAGGCTTATACCATCACTGTACCCAAAACAGGACACTTGCGGCAAAACAGCCAAAGAAACTGTCATGCAATGCAAAGAAGTACTTGTATGTAATTTTTATTTTTTTTATTTTGGTGATACTTTTATGACAATTTAACTGTAAATAAGCTTTTTTGACTGATGATTATCGTGACATGGACATTTAAAGGAAAGACTAATTACCAAAACAATATTTACATGCCGTGCGACGCTATTTATTTGGATATTAATATTGATCGTGAATTCCCAATACAATATTAGCTGAAATTCCAAAGTGTCCTTTCAGGGTACAGTAACACCTGTTCAAGGGCCTGCATGACCCTGCTAGTATTTTGCATTCTTTTTATAGAACCACGTGCCAGAAATACCAACTACCAACTTGTAGTAGATATGAAAAGTGGATGGTATCTATTTATGAAAAATTAACAAACATTTTAGGAGTTGATAGTATGTTATAAAGTGCATTGATATATCTCTAAAAAGTGTCCCGTTTTGGGTACAGTGACGTTAAAGTTGTATCCTATGCAGTATGTAGAGGATATTTAATGGTGTCTTCTGTAATAACAAATATATTTCTCGAATGCTGATATTTTATTGATATTTTTTCACGAGTAAGCAGCACGAAATATCAAAATATTAGTAACACTCGTGAAATATATTTGTTATTACTAAAGACACCATTAAATTTTCTATTTATTACATTTTTAAAGCATAAAACATGAAAAAATTTGTCACAGTGTGAAAAATATCAGTTTTATCAAGTTGATAGAATCCGATATTTCACGGACAAAAATGTGTATTTTTTTCTTGTTGAGCTAAATTTCTGGTGTATTTTGACAGGTGTATGCAGCTCAGTTTTCGGAAGACAACATGTGGTACAGATGTGGAGTCAAGCAGTTTGTAGGAACAGATAAGGTAGAAATGTTTTTGAAATATTGGAAGCTTGAAAATGTCCATAAAGGACACATTTTGCATGTGGAAATTATTTACATAGTTAATTGTGTTTCTAAAGCAAACAAAGTGTCTGCTTAAAGCTTAAAAAAATAAATACAGGAGGTTGGTAGGAGGGAAGAAAGAGATTAAAATTAGTTGGAAAAGATTGGTTATGATTATGGCATTAACATTTAAGGTAGGTAGGGAAAGAAGAAATACCAAATTTTGCCTAAGACGAACATTAGACAGTGGATCCCACTTATTGAATTATCAGGTACTTTTTCCTTATACTGTATTTTCTCTAAATAAACTAATAAAACAAAATCATTATGTGGTCAAACATGAAAGGGCACTTATATTTATTGTCGTGAAAGGACTTTTTAAAAGCTAGAATAGTGACTGTATTTCGCTGTTTTCAGGTAAGTGTTACTTACTCTGTGTATTGTTATTTACAGGTTAAAGTTCAGTATATAGATTATGGTAACAGTGAAGAAATCTCTGTCAACAGCCTTGTTGATATTCCGCAAACTCTAGCTTCCAATAAACCTTTGGCTACAAAGTTTATTCTGCACAATACCAAAGCCAACAAGTTCAATGATGTAAATGTAAGTATGGATTATATTCTCACCAATCTGCAAATTACATTCAGAAATCTATCATAGACAATGTTTCCGTAAACGGAGTTGCTGTCAGGCAAAAAAGGAATATTATTTGGTCTTGATAGCTGTGAGGTAATTTCAAAAATGTACTTTTCTTAAAATCATACAAAGTTAATAGAATTTCAGCAGAGATCTATTCTTTTCCTTTTATAAATCAATTTCAAACATTTTGAAACAATCCTATCATGTCAAGTGTCGAGGTTTATCTTCAAAAATAATTTTCTTCTATTTCTGAGGGGTTTAATAACAGAAAAAACATTATAGCAATACAATCAAGGAAAGTAAAATACAAGCATTTGCAAAATGAAACCTGTATTTTACTTTTGAAAGTGTTGCATTCCTAAATGGTATGCAGTCAAAATTAAATATTAAAGTTAAACGGTTAGTTTTGAATTGTTTGGATGTAACCCGACCTAAAATAACTGCTTTTTCGTGAGCTCTTTTCTGATAACTTTACATGAACCCTTTACAAAAATACTTTTACCAACATGTATGTGAAATTTCTGATGTTATACAAGGACCACAATTGCTTTGCAGGGAATCTCACTGCTGAGAAAGTTGACAGAAGGAAAGGTGATAGAAGCTGTACGTACTAGGAAGCTTGGTGATGGAAATGGTTACTATGCTTTGATCTATCTGGACGGCCAGAGCATCAATGACATGATGATAGAAGAGGGGTATGCCACCAAACGACCCCCAGCCAATGCCCGGACTACGACGGAGTCTTCAGACCAATCAGGTACTGTTTTAAACATACATCTTTAAGTGGAAGGAAGTCTTATAATGGCGTTTTTCGTGGTTTAGCTATTGTGAAAGGGCCCCTTGAAGTTCTTGTATTTTGTTCTCTATTGCATATTTCCGGGATGCATCAATTCATTAATGTGTTAATCTACTAAAATGTGATAATGCACTAAAATTTAAGTTGTGTTTTAGAAGAATATTTACAGTATTTATCATCCATTCCTTAATTCTGTTATTACTTCCCGGCAAACAGTATTGACCTATTGAATATATGTTTATACTTCCAATTCCCAATAAGTTTAAATCGTTCATAATATAAAATAGTAATATATGTAAAACATGATTTTTTCTACTAAAGAAGATAGTTAACCTGTTAAATTGCTAGTGTCACATGGGTTTGAACATTGTGCCTCTTTATCTTTAGAAAGCTTTGTTAATGAATTGCAGGAGGTAACCAGCTGTTTGGAAGCGGAGACCCTCTGGCAGGTACGTCTTCTCTGAGGTACAATAGGTTTGGCAGTGGTGATGGTGGACCGTTTGCCTTGGGAGGTGGAGGCTATGCTGGAGATGCAGCAGTGAGTGGTGGCCCCTTCCCACAGGGTAGACACCTGGCTCAAAGGTATACTTTATGTTCTGTGTGGGTGTACAATCATCAGGGGAAAAACCCCAGATTTAATAGCCTAATAGGCCATAAGTTATTGTTTTTTGTCAGCCCACCTGCACATTGTCCATCTAGCAAATTAAGATGGTGGAACAGATAATGGGAAAATTTGGTATGATGCATCTTTGGTCCAAGTGAACTGGTGTTGGGATGATGATCAGTTATATTTGAAAATAATGATTATGCAACTGATCATCCAAGTGGCTTACTTAGTTATGACAGGATGTCAGAATACTCGGGGGTTATATTAGACAGGTTTCACTGTATTTATCATGAGATACTTGCATGGTTAAACATGTATATCATTATATATGTATATATTTACAGCAATATCGGAGGTGATGAGATGTTAAGGAACGACTTGAACAAGAAAAAACGAGAGGTTGATAGGTTACGTGGAGAGGTGGCAAAGCGAGATCTTCAGCTCCAGCAGTTGACCGCAAACAAAGTCCAGGTTAATGTTTTATTTTGTATGGATTTGTTTATTCTATGTTCAGGCTGTTTATTACACCATAGCGGCTTTGTTCAAGTTTTCCTGCAGGCTGTTGAGAATTTTGACGGTATATAAGTATTAAATTAACATATGTCATTAAGTTGAAAATTGAAGAATACTAGTACGTAGGAGGAAATAGTTTTTTTGTCCCTATACTGTAATTTTTTCCAGAAAAATAGAGTTTTAATGTATTTGGAGTATTTCAGAGTTGATCAAGTTCATTTATGATAAGTCATTTGTTACAAATCCAGCAGTATTTTAAACCTTAAATGGAGAAGGTATAGAAAACACTGAATCAATTCTGTAAAAATTAATGATAATTTTGTTATTGTAGCTTCAGAGTGTTGTTGATCTCGCTGATAAAGTGAAAAGACTCAGGTGAGTGAACTGTCTCTATCTTCCTAAATTGAAAGTCATAAATATAATTAAAGTGTGAATATATAAGTGTCAGATGATTTTCATAGTAAAATCAGGGTTGTTTTAGTTTTAAGAACAAAATAACTCATTGCTTTGTAGAATATAAATCATAAGGTCTTCTTACCAGACAAGAAATGCATCAGCACTTCAGTTACTATCAGTCTTTCTAGTGTAATCAATCAAAATATTTTATCTCCTACTTATTGCATGAACTCCTACTGGACAACAAATACACCAAGTTCTAGCCAGTTGTTCTAGGGTGACTTTTTGCTCCTCCAGCTTATTGTCCTCATTCCTATTGGACAACAAAAACACAATGTTTTCAATTGTAACTGGTTACAGTTCTTACGACTCCCCCAAGTTATTGCTTTGATTTCTACGGGACAGCAAATACACTGTACACCAAGTTACGTTATGTTTTACAACAATTATCAAAACATTATTTCTACTTAAATTAATAACTTTTGTCGGGCCTTTCTGTTTTAGTTATATTTAGGGCTACAGTTGTTATTTTGCTCCTGTTTTAATTCCTGCATTATTGTCTCCTAGGGTGCAGTTTCCAACAGGACGTTCCAGTGGCCTTGAGGAGGCCATGGCACTAGCACTGTCAAATGAGAAAGTTCAGAATTCATCAGTTCATTCCCTCCAGGCAGTGATGTCCACCATGTCAACCTACAAGGCTGCCCAGAAGGAAATCATCTGCTCCAGCAATCATGTTTGTACAATTGATTGTTTTGTTAAAAAGAAACACCATGAAAAATGTATATACTGATAATATATATAAATTGGTGGATTTCTTTTTCGTACCAGAAATGAAATACAGTCAATTTACACTGAGAATATGTTTCATTTCCCATGGAACTGATTTTCCAATTTGCAGTATCTTATTGTGGGCGTTATGTCTATTACTTATAAATACATTTCTGGCTGTGTGCTGCCGTGGTTATCTGACCCGTAGAAAAGCTATTGTATGCCAATTTTATATTTGTAAGTGGGTTACAGGCCTTAGTTTGTTACTTTTTAGTTAAAGTTATGTAATTTTCTCTGAATTCTCGCTAAGAAAATCAGTACAGAACATCAAAAGGACCCCCCCTTTTTCAATAATTGTCAGGTATCGGTGCACCAAAAGTAGAACTATATCCGAGGTAAGAAATTTGTGTACAATCGTAAGTGCAAAGCTAGAAAAGCATACTATTGAAAATTAGATTTGCTATACTGCTGGAGAACAGACCAAATTCTAGGATACTTAGTTCAAGACCCCTGTCAGACTAACAACAAACAGTTCAATCGAAAATAATCCTTGTCATTATCAAATGACCAATAAAATTTACACTAGCACTGAAGATTGTTCCGAATCATATAATGGTATCTTAGTCAGGAATTGTTTTAAAAATATTTGATCTAAACCATAATATACTGTATGGGAAGTGTCTGATATATACAACATACATTTTGGCGGTGTAGGAGGAGTTGGCCAACATGATCCTAGAAAGAGACAATGCACGGCGGGACTTACATGGCAAGTTACAAGAATGTATAGATGAGCTGACGGAGATGCCGCTGGATACCAGATACAAGGCTCTCAAGGTTGGACTGTTAGGAGATTTACAACACAAGCTGTGAACCATTGATATTTAGCATATTTTAAATAAACTTGTGTTGACATTTTTTTAAAGGTCGAAGATTTGTAAAAAAAATAACAGGTGAGCGATACAGCCCATTGGACCTTTGGTGTCACACTTGTCCTACAAAAAGGACCACGTGCAATATCAAACATGTGAAGCACCTGTAACTGGTGAAATAACTCGGTACAAGAAGGACTAGAATTTTATTGTTGGTTGCTGATGTTGTAGGGGGTGGTCAAACATTGAGTGGTTGGTAGGATTTGACATTGAAGCGGTTGTATTGTGTGGATGGTAGGGTATGCTTTCAGTGTGGTAGAAAATGCATGTATTTTCATGAAATATGACTTTTTTTCAAGCTAATAATAAAGTGTTCTATGACAATGTAATGATTTGTACTTTTTACACAGGATAAGGAAGATAAAGTGATGAAGGACTACAAAATGTTCATAGGCTTCAATGTGCATGGATGTCCACTCCTGGAAGATCTTGCCTTTGGTTTCAAGGATTGGAAGGTGTGTGTTATGGATAGCATGCAACAGCTGCTTGTTTGTGCTTGGTCCAAAGTACCAAGGTAACATGCCTACCATGGCATGGCATCTGAACCACTTAAAATATTTTTCAACAGAGGAACTGAAGGGCTATGCCAAAAAGGATAACTTGGCGGTTTTGCTTTTCCATCATTTTTGCACAAGATTTACTAGATATGATCACCATACTGTGTACGATTTACAGTACTCTTCTATAAAGCATATTTTCACCTTGTGCACTTAATTTATTTTCATGAAATAGATGTGAGATTTTAGTAAAAAGTAACAGGTTAGCTATTCAGGAATTTTGATCTCTTTTCACACTAAAGGTGTGTGATTTAAACATATTTTCCATTCAATAAGCTATAAACTTAATATTTAGGAACATTCAAACATTTTTTTAAATGCAATTGTAATGAGTTTTCTTAACAGTTACTGTTTATTTAGTAAAGAAACATAAAAATTACATACTGTTCTAAAGGTTTGTTTTTTGTTATACTTTAATAGAGTCGGAAAGAAGAAGAGTTCTGCTTAGTACGGGAGAATTGTGACACCTGTCAAAATAACATGACGGCATTCTTACAGCGGCTGTTAGGAGTAAGTTCCCTGGTTCAACCCCATATGAAGTCTCGGGATGTTTATAAACAGTCCTTTTGTCTGTTTGGATCTTGTTCGGGCTACAGGATTACTTAGACGTCAACTATTTTTCGTTCAGAACAGCCACGAGGACTAGTTGAATAATTTATTCCTGAAAACGTTTGCTCAGTCAAATTCTCTCCCTTTTCTGATAAAAGTTCACCAAGTGTTAATTTCACCCTTCACATGTAATTCCTATATATTTATGTTGTGTACTTAAATTTGCTAACATGATAAATGCGCCCTCATTGGGGTGGGCGGAAAAGACGAAAGTTAAAGTGCAATACAGTGGAACCCGCTTATTATGATATTCTATTTGCCAGGGAAATATCATAATAACCGATCAAACTATTTTCGATCGCTTTTTTTGTGTTGTCTGAACTGGAAGTGAGATGCCCTATATTAATCAGACATAGGTTGATGAGGAAACATGGAAAATATAAAAACAAACTGATCAAAGTGATAATTGAAATAATTTGTTCATTGTTATATTAAATTTTGCTGTAATAATGATCAGTATGTCAATTCTACTTTCACTTTCAAATAACTTTGAGCGTATTCCCAAGAACTTTCTTTATACTACATCCTAGCTAACAATATCGTAATGTTACAGTCAATAGAATGGAAGAAGTGATATAAACAGTCATGATATTTTGCAACGAGAAGTTGCGTTACATTTTGTCCCATAAGCGTTAAAATATTTTGCCGCACTATGTCAATTACGATCATGTGACAATCACATGCCTTGCAAGTCGTGCATGAAATCAACTTGCAAAGAATTAATAACAATTAAAAACACAAAATATTCCCTTTTTAACAAGAATCAAATATTGTTTTAAACGAAAATGGTGTAAATTGTAAATAAAGCAGCCATCGTCAGTTGTTTACGACACTAATGTTAACTTTGGATCGATTTCCGGCCCCATGTTGTTAGGGCGGTATGTCCAGATTTTGACACTTTATTTCAACAGAGACACTGGGAAATCAACTTCTAATGCAATAGAGAAACAATTGCTTAATTGATTAAAATCACGTCTTCCTCGCATGATTTTCTCACATGACGTGTCAGGGGTACCGTGAATATTTGTGAAAGGCATGCTCGTTTTTTTATCGGAATTTGTGTTAGAAAATGTCGGGAGGCCTGATCATTTCAATTTGATAAGACAATTCTACAGTGTATTTTAGATAGCAATTAACTGCACCACATGTTTTGTTAAGACTAAAATTTATGACCAGCAAGCCATGGTCGATCTATTGTTTTCTGCTGACTGGGGTGAAGAGAGGTGTGAAAAATGTACCTGAAGTGAACAGGTGATCACCTCGGGCGATGTACAGTAAGTCAGACCTATTGCTTAATTGTCCATGTGTTTCACATGCACAATATTTTGTTTTGCTTAGTTAAAGAAGGAAAAAATCGGTACATGGGGAAAATAACATAATAAGCGATATATCATAATAACTAATATCATAATATCATATCAAGTGGGTTCCATTGTATATAGTACATGTTTCAAGTCAGAGAGCTGGTTGTTGAAAGGGACATTTAACATGAAACTGAACAGATGCCTGTAAAGGACATTGAAACCTAATTAAAACCTATGACAATGGCACAGGGTGTGCTCAGGTTTTGAAACCCTTTAATTTGACGCTTGTCTTGAAAATAAATGAAGTCTTTGAAAAAAGAAACTGGTTTCATTGTTCATGGCTTGTTATCAGATTGTTTTGTCAATATAAAATTGCTTCTTGTTTAAAATATTCTTTCATGTTAAAAATTACATTTTGTCTGTTAACCACATTTTTTATAATTTCTGCATACAAGTGTCTATTGTGACATTAATATATGGTTATCCAAGGCAGTTTTCAGGAAAAAGGGATTTCAGCATTCCCTTGAAAGAATTAGTGACCCAAAATATTGAAATAGACATTCCTGAAAAAGTCTCCCTAGTTATAATTAAAAATCTCTCTACTTCTGAACACTAATTTCTCCCTACTTTGTGTTCTGAAGTCATCACAATCTTCAGACATTTTGGTACTCTGGTTTCAATAATCAAATCAAATGAAATTATGTAGTTCGTGTTGAAATAGAGATGTGTTGTTTTGTGTAGCTGATGTCACTGGAAGCACCCACAGAGGTTACCAACTCGGTGGTGGATATGGACAACCTTCTGAGGTCATACAGTCAGGCTCTACAACAGGAGCTTGTCATCACTGATCTGGTAAGTTCCTTCACAAGGTTAATAGATCTTTAAAACATTTAGAAAGGGAAGATTTTCTATGCAACTTTCAGACGTAGATTTAAGCGTAGTTAAGACTCTGACCAGGATGTGCTGAACATATTTATATGTAATTCTTAAATGATTTTGCCAAAGGTCCTTTTTCTTTTTGTAGAAATACCGTGGAAATGTTCAAGTGAATCTTCAAACTGATTGATATGTGGAAATGTTTTCAATGGTAGTGGTTCTGAAATCCATGTTTATATTTTTTGTGAATGTATATTTTTATGCTAATTTAATCAACACAGAAAATGCAGACATTTCCACACTGAAATAACTTTCAATTTTACAATAGGGATATATGTTACACTGTTCATCAAATACTGAAGTGAGTTTCAACAAGAAATCAGATATGTCTCGTTACCTGCTTCTTAATGGCAAGATTTTTTATGAGAATACCATGTAGTACTGTGAGGTCACCAGCCTATTTAAACAGTAGTGTTCAGGAGCTACACCTCACACATACTTAGTCTTTATATGCTGGGCCCCCCCCCCCCCTTTTCTTTCAGATTTTCATCAAACTTTATAAAAAGGACATGTATGCATATATCTCGGACATCGTTGTGTTTCGGGGGGGCGCATTCATGTCTTGCAGACATTTTCTAGTTAGTTTACCTGCCTGAAGCGTAATTGAGCTTTTGCCATGGTGCAGCGTTCATCTGTCATCATCTTTTTCTTAAATAACTTCTGAAGAACTTTAAAGGCCTAGAGTCTCAACATCTCACTGGTAGCTTACATGGACGAAGCCCAAGAAAATGTGTACAAAAAAATGACCTTGACCTACTTACTCAACATATTTTAGATTTGTTTTTCAATGTATATTTCACCATGCTTACTTTTCTCATTTAGGAACACAGTTCAGATGCCAACATGGTTGCCACTATATTAGCTGCTATATTGAAAGAGTTAAGAGGGGAAATGAAGACACTAGAAAATTTGAAAGGAGTTGCTTCTGACTTCACTAATTTGAAGTCTTCCATTGAACCATGGCTGGAGGCTAGGCCAAACCTGGAAAGCATTACTGACAGAAGGAAGGCAATCCGCAGCCTCAAGTCTAAACTCCGACATAAGGAAGCTGACAGACAGGACATAGAGGAGGTAAGATCATTGACTAACAGAGTACAAGTGTAGAAGTACTGTGCATGGGTAAACCTTCACTCACTCTTGATCTTCTCCTTTCATTGTGAAATTATGTACTCCCCCAGTGTTAATTTCGCCTTTCCAATATAATTATTATTATATATTGTACTAGGTATGCTGTGTAAGAATATTTGCTGACTTGGTAATTTGCATTAATTAGGAGGGTGAAAAATGGCAAAGATACACTTACTGTACTGAATTTACAGTATTATGAGTAAATGCTAATAACTGTTATAACCAAAATACAGTTCCGCATCAGTATGTCAACAGGGTATATAGTGAGACATCTGTTTTGGAAATAAACAAAGGTGGAATTTTAGTAGATTGGAATTTTGTGGGGAAATCAGATGAATGGAGGGTATCCAGACTCCAGAGGTTACAATCATGTATGTAGTTATGATTTCCAGGTTTGTTACTAGATGATTAACCAAAAGCCTGTAATTATAACCTGGTTTTACAGAGTGGAGATGGCACAAAAGAGGAGATGGCTGAGATACAACGAGAAGTGAACGAATTGAAATACAAGCTTCACAAGGAGCTGCTGGCTATGGATGACTTACTGGTTTGTAGCTCATCAAACTTATGCGTCAAGTTTTTATATATCTTATTTTCATTTCTCTTTTTCGTATTATTTTCTGCAAACAAGAACTCTTCTAATCCAACTATGGTAAGATTTTTCTACTATGAGGAATTTTCATGACATTGTTGTAGGTCCACCAGAGTCTTGAAATTTTTCTCGGAGTGCCATGTTGGGGCATTGGAGTTTTTACATTTCAGTTGACCAAAATAAAGATCATTGTAAAATCCTTGGAGTGAAAAGGCGGACAGCAAAACAAAAATAATATAAACATTTGAACTGCGTCTTATGAAATACATATCGTAACATCCATACCTCATACAAAAACCGGCAAAATAATAGTTTCAAAGGTTGATTAAATAAAGTAAGTTTGTCTCAAGTAATGTTTCATTATATTAGGGAAGGATGCCATTTCCCTTTGTGCTGATACACAGAGCCTAAATGGAGATTACTTAAATGTTCAAATGGGCGAAACTTGTCCTCTGGGCCACTTGTGGAGGACTATGGTTGGCTCCCAGAACTTTACTTTGTTATGCCATTGAATTGGATCTCGTAGCATATTTGTTCCGAACAAAATCTATTACGACCTTAGCCAAGCTGTAATTTTGTTCCTTTTCCTGGTATGATTAGTGTGATTTTTTGTGTTTCTTACATTGCCAGGCCAGCTTAGCTGTTAATGCAGATGAGCACTTCCCAGAGTTGAGCCTGCAACACCAAGACATTGGCATTGACATTCAACTGGTGTGTGTAGTTAATGATTGTTTATTTTTGTTATATTGACAGGATGCATGTCAAATGGTATGGGAAGTGTCCGTCTGTCTGTCCGTTCTCCCACTTTCATTTCCATAAGATAACTTGCTTGAAGTTTGAAGATGAGCAAAATTTGTGCATTATTTGAATATAAACAAGATCTGCATAATGAATTAGCGTACTGCTCTGATTAGTCAGCATTCACACTTCAGTTTCTGTAAGATAACTTGCTTACGTACTATCTGATTTTAATGAAACTTGGTAAGCATGTACAATATACAAGGACTGTTAAGGCAATGTTGAGCAAAACCATCTTTGCATAATTAATTTGCCTACTGTGCTCTGATTGGTTGGCAGTTTCTACACAATGGTTTAATTAAGTATGACTGGATTATAATGAAACTTTTTCAATATATTATGCATATACAAAGGCTAAGTTGGAAGTTAAAAAATAGGTTGCATAGTTAATTTGCTTCCTGCGCTTTGATTTGTTAGATTGATAACTTACAATCAAATTGATGGGATTGCAATGAAACCTGGTCGACATTCATATTATACCAAGACAAAGGCTAAGTTTGAAAGCGAACAACATCTGCCCATGGCATTGGACAGGCATAAATTGTTGTTATACTGCTGTGGTCCTAGTTGTTAGCTCACCTGCCCGAAGGGCAAGTGAGCTTATGTCATGGTGCGGCGTCCGTCGTCCGTCAACTTTTCCTTTAAACAATTTCTTCTGAAGAACGGACAGGCCTAGAGTCATGATATTTGGCTGAAAGCTTTGTTGGTAGGAGCCCAACAAAGTTTGAGAACTAAAATGACCTTGACCTACTTTCAAGGTCACAGGGGTCAAATATGTCAATAACTTCAAACAACTTCTTCTGAAGAATTAAAAGGTATAGAATCTTCATATTTGGCTGATGGCTTTCTGGGATGGACCAAACAAAGTTTGAGAATGAAAATGACCTTGATCTACTTTCAAGGTCACAGGAGTCAAATGTGTCAAACACTTCAAACGACTTCTTCTGAAGAACTGAAAGGTGTAGAATCTTTATATTTGGCTGGTGGCTTCCTGGGTTAAAGCCCAACAAAGTTTGAGAATGAAAATTAGTTTGACGTACTTTCAAGGTCACAGGGGTCTAATATGTCAAATGCTTCAAACGACTTCTTCTGAAGAACTGAACGGTATAGAATCTTTATATTTGATTGATGGCTTCCTGGGATAGAACCTGACAAAGTTTGAGGATGAAAATGACCTTGACCTTCTTTCAAGGTCACAGGGGTCAATGTATTAAACACTTTAAACGACTTCTTCTGAAGAACTGGAAGGTATAGAATCTTTATATTTGGCTGGTGGCTTCCTGGGATAGACCCCGACAAAGTTTGAAAACGAAAATGACCTTGATTTACTTTCAAGGTCACATGAGTCAGATATGTCTGATGCTTAAAACGACTTCTTATGAAGAACTGAAAGTTATAGAACCTTAATATTTGGCTGGGTATTTCCTGGAAAAGAGCCCAACAAGGTTTGTGAATGAAAATGACCTTGACCTACTTTCAAGGTCACATAAGTCAGATATGTCTAATGCTTAGAACAACTTCTTCTTAAGAACTGGAAGGTATAGAACCTTAATATTTGGCTGGTTATTTCCTGGGAAAGAGCCAAAAAAAATGACCTTTACTTATTTTCAAGGTCACAGCGTTCAAATATGTCAAACGGTTCAAACTACTTCTTCTGAAGAATTAAAAGGCATAAAATTATAATATTTGGCTGGTGACTTCCTGGGATAGAGCTCACCAAAGTTTGCGAATGAAAATGACCTCAACCTACTTTAGAGGTCACAGAGGTCAACAACATTTTAAAGGATTAGTTCTTAAGAACTAAAAGAAATGGATTCATAAGATTTGGCTGGTAGCTTTTTGGAATAGAGCTAACCAATTTGAGAAGGAAAATGACATTGACCTACTTAAAAGGTCACAGGAAAAAATATGTCAAGCAACTTCTGAAGAAGAATAAAAAAGCATAGAATCTTATAATAATATTTTGCTGATAGTTTCAACAGATGGAGCCAACAAAGTTTGCGAGGGAAATATTTTTAGTGCAATATGATATTTTAATGAGAATATTTTGCTATGACTGCTCAAATATTCAGGTGAGCGAATCAGGCCCTCTTGGGCCTCTTGTTTATTTTATATTCCATGACAGAACAAAAAGAATATGTTTTCAGATGATATATGTAATGTCTATATACCAACCATTTCCTATATTTCCATGTATCACTTCCCATTTGTCTTTGACATTTTTAACCCTTTTGCCTGCTGTGCAAAGTAATTCTCTGCCCATTCTGGACATGCTTTCTGCCATAGGTGGAGACAGAAAACACCTTGCTTAGAGATCAAAACCACATTTACATTACAGCCAACAATTCCTCTTGCTTGTTTCTGGTAGAATCCATGATGGAAGTAAAAAATAACAACACCCAGAGTTTTTTTTACTTTTTCACAACACATTGTTAGCTCACCTGTTCCGAAGGGCCATGTGAGCTTATGCCGTACTGCGGCGTCCGTCCGTCAACTTTTTCTTTTGAACGACTTCTGAGGAACTGGAGGGCCTAGGGTCATGATATTTGGCCAGTAGGTACCCGAGATAGTGTGCTAAGAAGTTTCCACATTAAAATGACCCCTGAGATAGTGTGCTATTAAGTTTCCTCATTAAAATGACCCTGACCTACTTTCAAGGTCACTGGGGTCAAATATGTTAAACATTTCAAACAAATATATTTTAAGAACCTTTTGGACTAGAGTCATGATACTTGAGTATGTTATGTAGACCAGCAGTGCGAATCTTTTTCTCAATAACAGTTATGAGGTCAAAAGTCAACTTTAAGTGCAAGTCGGGAGTCAAAGGTCATTGTGGGTTAAAAGCTTCAAAATTAAAATTTGAAATTTCAAACAACAATATCTTAAGAACCGTTCATGTAACAAAAGAAACAGGTGAGCGATACAGGCCCCTTGGGCCTCTTGTTAGGCGATTTTATGCAGCACATCAATGTATGTATTCATTTATATCATTGTAAATGTATTCAGTAAGGGATCAAGGATAGAAACAATTGCAGCTATTTTGCCTACTTAGTGATGAACAACTTGTTAGAAATACATTAACAAAATATTTCAATGCATTTTTTACATGGAAGGTTAACATAAAAAATAATATCTCAATTTTCAAAGATAAAAATATTGCAGAAGTTAAAAAACAAAAGTTCAGCATGTATAATTATGGGTCAGGTTTGGAAGCAAGTCAAAGGGTTATTTATATGTATAGAAATTCTTTAAGCGTATATACAAATCCTAATGATTTGGTCAATTGAAGTTCACAAACAAAACACCTGGGCAGTTGCATGCATATTGGTGAAGTTGTGAAGGTCAGGTGTGAAAAGTTCATGTCAGGTATACTTAGGATAGTTTGATGTTCCCTTTTGCATCATAAGAAAACAGATACATATTTTGGTGTGTCAAATTTTAGCATTTAACTGTTCTGATGAGTCATGTTTTGTGTACATTAATATTTTATAGGTTATCAAACAGATATACTCCATGTTTGTACTTTATAATTTTTGTAGGGATATGGAGGCCTGGTAAAACTTGGCCGTGACATTGAACACTATACCTTGCAGCAGACTTCCAGGACTGGCATGTACTCCAGTGTGTTTGCCAACAAACCGGTGTATATTCAGGTAATATATATGAAATGTAATAAATTATGCAAATTACAGGTAAAGATGTAGTAAATAGTATATTTTTAAACTAGGAATCCTATCGGTGGATCCTTTTTAATTATCTTAATATAGCCTTTAGGGGAATCCCCTACATCTTCTTTTGTTAATAAATAGTTGTTTGATAATCAAATACCTGAAAGGCTTTTACATGTATGAAGATGTGTGGACATAGTTTCTTTTAGACTGAAGGAGAATATTCATTGTTTTAAAGCAGAATGTGTAAAGAATAAGAGTTTAGTCCTTTAAGATATCTTTTTGCATTTTCGTGTGTAGGTTGAAATATTCATTGTATTTTCAGTATAATATAAAACTTGTGGTTTTCTTTTTTTATTAAAAGGAACTTCACATCAATGATGACGATCATGTTAACAAGGAAGAGTTTGTACAACACATCATTGCCTATGCTGATGTGGCCAGCACTTGTGATTTCCTGATGAAATTGGATGCAATATTCTTCTCAAAGGTAGGTCAGAAATTAACATTTTACTTGTAAGAAAGTATTTTCAACAAAAAAATATTCTGCTGTTAAGAAAGCATTTTCAACAAAGAAATATTCTGCTGTTAAGAAAGCATTTTCAACAAAGAAATATTCTGCTGTATGTCCAGCATAGCCAGACAAAATGTTCAAAAAAGGGGGAGGGGGCCACACAAACAAGAGGAAGACAGAAGAGAAGTCTGATACAAGTTAGTTTAACAAGTTCATGATAGTGACTAGTCTTTTGCAGTGAAAATATTTGAAAATGCATGATTTACCTACAACAAATATTCACCAGTAACAAAGACACCTGTATTAAAAGCATTTTGTATGATTTATCAGGATATAAACTGTCCAAACAATAGAAAATAAATTCAGCTTTACTGGCAGAATGAATTCTGTTACAAATCTAATAACATCTATGCTCTATTTTCTTAGTGGGGAAAAAGGTATTGTTGATACACCTGTCAAAAACCAGGATGCATTATGGTCTATTCAATAACTTCCTGATATTTCATGAACCTTTCACAGCATCTTCAACACACAAAACTTAGGCTTTGAATGATGTTGAGCAAAATAATTGGTAATATTCTGTGATCAGTAAATTGTACAAAATCTCATTCCCTTCCCCCTTTTTAGCCCACCATCATCTGATGGTGGGCTATTCAAATCACCCTGCGTCCGTGGTCCGTGGTCCGTGGTCCGTCCGTAAACAATTCTTGTTATCGGTACTTCTCAAGAAGTACCAGAGGGATCTTTCTCAAATTTTATATGTAGTCTCCCCTTGGTCCTTAGCTGTGCAGGGCAACTTTTGAGACTGATCAGATAAACAACATGGCCGACAGGCAGCCATCTTGGATTTTGATAGTGAAAGTTTGTTATCGCTATTTCTCAAGAAGTACCAGAGGGATCTTTCTCAAATTTTATATGTAGGTTCCCCTTGGTCCTTAGCTGTGCAGGGCAACTTTTGAGACTGATCGGATAAACAACATGGCCGACAGGCAGCCATCTTGGATTTTGATAGTGAAAGTTTGTTATCGCTATTTCTCAAGAAGTACCAGAGGGATCTTTCTCAAATTTTATATGTAGGTTCCCCTTGGTCCTTAGCTGTGCAGGGCAACTTTTGAGACTGATCGGATAAACAACATGGCCGACAGGCAGCCATCTTGGATTTTGATAGTGAAAGTTTGTTATCGCTATTTCTCAAGAAGTACCAGAGGGATCTTTCTCAAATTTTATATGTAGGTTCCCCTTGGTCCTTAGCTGTGCAGGGCAACTTTTGAGACTGATCAGATAAACAACATGGCCGACAGGCAGCCATCTTGGATTTTGATATTGAAAGTTCGTTATCGTTATTTCTCGGGAAGTATCAGAGGGATCTTCCTCAAATTTTATATGTAGGTTCCCCTTGGTGTAAAGCTGTCCAGGGCAATTATTGAGACTGATCAGATAAACAACATGGCCGACAGGTAGCCGTCTTGGATTTTGATATTGAAAGTTTGTTATTGCTATTTCTCAAGGAGTACCAGAGGGATCTTTCTCGAATTTTATATGTAGGTTCCCCTTGGTCCTGAGCTGTGCAGGGCAACTTTTGAGGGGGGTCGGATAAACAACATGGCTGAAAGGCAGCAATCTTTGATTTTGATATTGAAAGTTTGTTTTCGCTATTTCCCCGGAAGAACTAGAGGGATCTTTCTTAAATTTTATATGTAGGTTCCCCTTGGTGTAAAGCTGTCCAGGGAAATTATTGAGACTGATCGGATAAACAACATGGTCGACGGGCAGCCTTCTTGGATTTTGATATTGAAAGTTTGTTAT
>NW_018408796.1:166769-199778 GCF_002113885.1 Mizuhopecten yessoensis | reverse complement strand
GAGGGATCTTTCTCAAATTTTAAATGTAGGTTCCCCTTGATCCCTCGTTGTGTATGTTATATTTTGAGACTGATCATAAAAACAAAATGGATTAAAAGAAGAACTAAACAGATCTTTCTCATATTGCAATGATCGATTCTATTTCTTTCACATTAAGTACTGTACTAGTAAATATGTGAAATGACAAACTCACTTTGAAGGTTGGCTTTCATACACATCAGTATTAAGTTTAGATCAAAAGTTACCTCAAGGTGCATTTACTGTTAACATGACTCGATCAAACAGATTAGAGGAAAGAAGAGAAAATATCGAACTGACAAAGAACTAATGAATATGGTACAAAGGTGGGCGCCAAGATCCCTCTGGGATCTCTTGTTTATACCCTTGAGACAAAGTCTCTGGCCAACTGCGATCACCTGTTTTGCATCTCCTGTTCACATTTTCGGTTTTTGACTCCAATCGCTTTCAATAACATTTTGCGCAAAGGTCCCATATGGCCAAAGGCAAAACAAATATTTGGATCAAAACCCGCAGGAAGGGGATTTATTTTTAGCACACCATCATAAAATGGTGGGATTTTAAAACCACCCTTCATCAGTGGTCTATCCTAAGTCCATCCCTCAACCATCTGTCCTTATACAATTCTTTTAATTGCTATTTCTTTGGAAAGATCTTTCTTAGATTTCAATTGAAGATTCCCCTTGGTTTGTTGAAAAAGCCTTCAACAAACTTGGTCATTTTGACAGTTTAAGTTTGTTATTATATTTACCAAGAAGTACTTGACAGAATTTTCTCTAATTTCTTATGCAAGTTCCCCTTTGTTCCTCATGTGTGCATGTTGCATATTGAGACTGAACAGGGAAAAAGATGGCTACCAGGCAGCCATGGAATTTGCCAGTTAATGTTTGTGAGCTCCTGCTCATGTTGTTTTCATTTAATTTTCTATTTGGAAATAATCTGTGAGTTGAAAGTTATGGACCATTTTCAGCAATCTTTAGTCAATATCAAAAAGTAGGATGGGCCATTCCATGTAAAATTCAATAAACATGGGGAAATTAGAAGGGCTTATTAAGTTTTGAGAGACAATTGGTCCTATTACCTCCTCAAGGATTATCCCTGACCTATTGCGATAGTGCAATATAAGGATATGTAAACTTGAATTTCTTTTGTCTGTAGAATGAGCGTACAGCTTACATCCAGATGGAATGGAGCGAGATGCAACTGTTACCAGATCTAATGAAGAAAGGAGCAATGGCAGACCAGGTAAGCAGTAGTGCTGAGTTTAATCTTAGAAAGGTGAATCCATTGTATTTGTCCTAATAAATGTGCCTGCTATGTTGAATGAAGGCACAGGGTTTACAAAATATAGCTTTAATGTAAAGTTGAAAGTAAATGTTTTGTATCACATTGATTCCCAATTTAAAATGCTGTCATGACTGCAATCTTAATAACCTTTTTATTCCATCCCTTAAGGAACTTGATGGATTCTTCCAGTTAAATTTTGGTTTCTTAAATTCCTATTACTGTTATATAATAGTTTTCCATTAAAAAATAAGCAGTATAATGTGTTTCATTAAAGGTCAAGCAGAGTGTGTTTGAAGGTGTAACTGAGGGCTTGATGCATCTACACAACAAGGGATTTGTCCACGGGGAGGTAAACCCATCCAACATAGGAGTCAAACCAGACGGCTCTTCCACCTTGATGCCTCCAGACTTCTCAAGATCAGTGGTAAGACAGCAGATTTGTGATATCTTGAATCTTGTTCTATGAATGGTGTATACTGCAGCAATAAATTATTAAAAAGGGTTACTTTCCACCTATATATGATACTCAAGTACAGTTGGTAACAATTTTATAAGTATAAGATATTGAAGTCTAGATCCTTGCAGTCAAGATTATAATTATCCCCTATCAACAAATGGGTCCATTTATTCATTCGTCTATGCACAATTGTTTCCGAAATTTATCGCACAAAAAAATTACAGACTTTATCTCAAAACTTCTTGCACGAGTCGGTAGTAGTGAAATAGGGTGATTTTTGGTGTTTCCACTTTTCATATTTCAAGAAATTTCCTGTCCAGTGCTTTGGAATATGTTCATTTTGGTGCATCCTTGCATTTATAGAGCATATCTCTAAAGCTCTTACAGGTGTCATTAAAGGAGTGTTATAATATTTTTCGAGATCTCCAAATTAGTCATATGCAAGGTTTTCTTGAAAATAAGCTTATCATGACCAATATTTCTTGTTGACACTTCAACAGGGGTAAACATAGATATTGACAGCAATGGCTTGTTATACATTCTTTTGAAATACAAATTCACAGCATTCGAAAAAAGAATATCAATTATCACTATGTGTTTACATTTGTTATAGTTGGATCGTGTGAGGAAAAGATATGTCACAGAAAATGGGTTGACTTTCGTGCCCATAGAAATGGTAGCCTATGCCCAGCAAGGTTTGACACCACAAGTGTCCATTAGTTGTGACCTGTACAACCACGGCCTTCTTCTCCTCTGGGTAAGTGTCCATCAGTTGTGACCTGTACAACCACGGCCTCCTTCTCCCCTGGGTATTTTGCTCCAAATATTTCAATTATGAAAAATCTATATGTCATGTATGCAAATACCTTGAATTAGGTTACATTTGCGTATCCTGGTTGAAACAGTTCAGGTGGTGCAGAAATATTCCACGATAAACGAACGCACTTGGACCAGACTATAGGCAGAGCTAAAAATGCAGTTTTGGAGAGCAAATAACAGTGTATCAAGAATAGTATGCCCTTCTTTCATACGTCCACTAAATTATTGAATGTATCTTAAAATCTACATGTGGCTTGAACTTGTTTGATAAAGATATAAGACAAACAAGCATTAGTTAGCATTGTAGTTTTGGTCAAGCATGTCTGTACCCCTAAATCTACATGTGGCTTGAACTTGTTTGATAAAGATATAAAACAAACAAGCAATAGTTAGCATTGTAGTTTTGGTCAAGCATGTCTGTACCCCTAAATCTACACATGCCGAATATTCCTGAGGTCAGCCTCTGTTCAGATCTGTGCCTGTTGTTTACTTTCCAGGTTCGACCGTTTTAACTGGTTGAACCGTATATGCAAAAGAGGCTTTAGTTTAAATTTCAGTGTTCTAAGGTAAAGACCAATGTCACCATTACTATTTATAGAAATTTAAATACAAAAAATGGGGGCATTAATTTTTTTTCAGATATTTTCTAATTTTTTAATTGAGTGGCATTCATATAAAAAAAAAACTCTGTGAAAGTCTGAAAGTAATGTCTATTTTGACCCAATCCAAAAATCAACACTGGTGCCAGGGGGGGACATGCTTTATGTAATATTCCAGTAATACGATGCAATTGTGTAAAGGGTAATAAAAACGTCTCGCCACTTACGAGCTAGATGAGTGTAAGTTATATACCACCCTTGACAAGAGCATGTGACACATCCACTTTCATGGAATTCTAGTTAAGTGTATGCTTAAAAATGTTATTCATTGTCTTGCTGATAAATATTAATGTATGTTTATAATTATTGTTACCTTCAACTATCATTTACTTGTGATTTCCTTCACCAGTTGCACAATCCACACGGGTCGGTCGAACTGCAGCATGATGGGTCTCCCAAACTCATGAGTATGGGGCTTGTAAGTAACAATATTTTACCCATTCTTTTTCATTACCTAAAAAAGTTTAAAACATTGCTTTGTATCTGTAATACCTTTACATCAGTGTCAAAGCAGGTGAAAACATGATTTGAATTATAACCATGGTAATTTGAAAACAATATATCTGTATTTCAGAACTGTGACAAAAGTTTGTTGGATATTTGTCTGTGGTAATATTCATTAAGGTAGTGATATTTTACAGGAATCCACTGTGATGGAGTTGCTGTACAGTCAACTGTTCCCAGTCTGCGACAAGAGACTTCCTCTCAAACAAATACTCAAGTCTCGATACCTTACCCAAGTGATTCCAGACAAACCAGCACCAGATACTACTCTCAGGTAATTTCTAGGCCATCATACTGTAAAAGCATAATATTTCGTTGGGGATTTAATTTCGTATTTCGTAGCTTAAAAAAAACCCACGAAATATAATCTCAACGAAATTTGAAAAATGAAAATATGAAATAAACTGTTAATCTTATTAAAATCCATGGTGTATCTCGATCAGTCATAAGCCGCCAACAATGCACTTTTTGTCATGCCTGTCAATTTAAACTTCTTACTTACCAGAAAAAATATAGGGTTTTAAAATATTGATTCCTTGAAATATAATCCCAACAAATTTTTCCCTATACAAAAAACAAGGAAATTTAACCCAAATGAAAATATATGCTTTAACAGTAGTTCATTACCCGGTACTCGCAGAAACAAATGATTTCTACATCAATCTATTGACTGGGTCACAACCTGTTAATACAAATTTTTCAGGAATTTTCAAAACCATTATTCTGAAAAAATCTTCTTTTCCAGACTCAGAGGTACTACAGTCAATTTCTCTGCATGGATGGAAAGATCATCAAGGGCTTTATTTAAATTGTAAATTTCAGTACCGCCGGGATATCCGTTCTCCTTTGGGGAGGGGGTTAAGTTGACTAGTTTATATAGGGAAATAACACTTTTGGGTATATTTTGTTCATTTTCAGAAGGAAATTATTCTTACATGGTGTGAATCATCCTTGGAGGAAGATGGTATCAAACTGTTAAATCGTGATTCCTGCCCCAACCCCAGGGGCCAGGGCGGGGCCCAAAAGGGAAAATTCACCAATATTTCAAAAATCTTCTTCTTAAGACTTGGAGGTACTACAGTCAATTCTCTGCGTTGATGGAAAGATCATCAGGGGCTTTATTAAAATTCTTAATTTCAGTACCCCAGGGCCATCCAGTCTCTTTTACTATAAACATTTAATATAGTTTATACAGGGAAATAACACTTTTGGGTATATTTTGTCAATTTTCAGTAGGAAATTATTCTTGCTTGGTGAGAATCATCCTTGGAAAAAGATGGTATCAAATTGAAAAATTGGGATTCCTACCCCAAAGAGAAAATCAACCAATATTTCAAAAATCTTCTTATTAAGACTCAGAGGTACTACAGTCAATTTCTCTGCGTTGATGGAAAGATCATCAGGGGCTTTATTAAAATTGTAAATTTCAGTATTCCAGGACCATCCGTTCTCCTTCGGAGAGGGGGTTAGGGAAATAACGCTTTTGGGTATATTTTGTCAATTTTCAGTACGAAATTATTCTTGCTTGGTGAGAACCATCCTTGGAGGAAGATGGTATCAAATTGTTAAAATTGAGATTCCTACCCCATCCCCCAGGGGCCAGGGCGGGGCACCAAAGGGAAAATTGACCAATATTTCAAAAATCTTCTTCAGACTTCGTATGTAGTACAATCAAATTCTGCGCATGGATGAAAATTCTGTTGTGGGCTTTATATCTATTTTTCAATTTTATTACCCCCTGGGCCATCCGTTCTCCTTTGGGGAGGGGGTCAAGTTGACTCTAGTTTATATCTAGGGAAATAACACTTTTGGGTACATTTTTTCCATTTTCAGCAGGAAATTATTCAAACTTGGTTGGAATGATTATGATACCAGATGACAATCAAATGATACGAGAAAATAAGATCCTGCCCCATCCCCAGGGGCTGGAGGGTCGGGGCCCAAATTGGGATTATGGTTAAAAGTTGAAAAAAATCTTCTCCATCAGACTAAGATGTTTTACTGTTCATGGATAGAAAGGTCCTTGCCTAAATTGTAAATTTTATTATCGCCCAGGTCATCTGCTCCACCTTGAGGAGAGAATAAAGTTCTCAATAGCAAAATAATTTATTTGAATAGTTTTTAAAGTTATTATGCTTGGACGACATCACAAGTATTGCTTTCCAAATTTTGAACATCTCGACAATGAAATTGAGTTACTAGTACCTATAATATAACTCAGGTGACCGCTTGTTTATGAGGCCATGGTTTTGTACATACTAGTACCTATAATATAACCCAGGTGACCGCTTGTTTATGTATGAGGCCTGGTTTTGTACATACTAGTACCTATAACATAACTCAGGTGACCGCTTGTTTATGTATGAGGCCATGGTTTTGTACATGATATGATACTGTTAGGTATCACTTTACATTTCTCGATGAAAAATGAAGTTGAGAGAATGATGTGTATCTAGCTTTTGATGACAAGATAAAAAGTGATCCCTAAATACCTGTGCAGTAGGGGATTTGTAGTTTGTGAGGTCTCGTTTTGTGAGTGAAATCATTTAAATATATACATCAAATGAAATAAAGTTCTTTTAAATGTTATTTTTAGTATCGAAGTATCCCAAGTACAAGTATCTGATTCGGAGGTGAAAGAGGGTGCAGACAACATGCCTACCGCCGAGCTGTCCGTAACAGCATATGATCCTGAAGCTGATTTGGACAGTTCAAGACAGTTTGAACATCAGCCAGTAGAGGACACTATGTCCAACATTGGTGTATTTGACTTCAACAATATGGCTGCCACCAATAGTTCAGAAAATCAGGCTGAACAGGCTTTAGAGCCAACATCTGATGACACATCTGCTGTAGACCAATTGGCTAGAGACTTAGCAAGCATTAGTATGCCAGCTTATCAAACTGACTTGTCAGGGGTTGATGGAAATACAGAACTTAGAAATGATTCCCTGTCAGGTATAGTTAGTGAGCAAGGTGTTGAGGATAACACAGGTGATTTGGCTACTACAGATAGTGATAGTGTTGTTTGTGTGGTGGACAGTGAACAAGCTGAGGACAAGCAGACCAACTTGGTGGTGACACAAACTGTAAAGGAGGATGAGGAGATGCCAGCCCCTCCCGAACCACTGGTGACTCAATCTGAACCCAGTACTGAACCAATCGGTGATCTAGAATGTCAGTAAACATTGTCATCATTTCTTTTATTTCATTGGAGAAAATATATAGGAAAATAATTTCCACACAATATAGATTGATTTAAAGTTTAGTATGTGTGAAATGTGCAAAACGGTGTGGATACCAACAGAAGTGTGTTGGTTAACTCTACAACGGCATTATTAGTGATGTGAGAAATACTTCACTTGTTGTTTGTTATTAGCTCGCTATAATTTTCTTGTTATTTGTTTTAAACTTGCTAGACAGGTCTCTAGTCTGTGATCACCTACAAAGAATTTCATCATCATTTTAAGTACTGTATTCATGTAGCTATCGTAGTTGTCAGTCCCTTCCATTGCATAATATTATCAATGACTAATCCTTGCATTTAATATGAAATCATTCATTTTTATCCAAATTTGAATTTTACATTTAATCATGAAGGAAATTAGGCAGCTGCCAAAGATGAAATATATTTCATATCTTTATTACTTTCTAAATGTGAAATTTTAGAGTTTTACAATTATGATGAAATATCCAATGAATGATGTCATATGATTTGCGCTGTGCATGTGTTATGCAACACAGGCTTATAGCATTCATATTTACCTGCTTTGTATACCTTGTATATCTGTCTGCTGTGCACCGCTGTAATGCTAGCGTCATTGTTGAGATTGAAACAGTTTGCGATCGGATTTAATTTTTTTAACAAAAACTCTTGAGATGGGTTCCCACTGATTTCCATTATTTTTACCCATTACTGACTTTTGTTTTATTGTGTTTTAATATGGTTCAAAAGAACAGGTTTACTTTTAAATGAAGTTGTCATGTTTTGATTTGCTTTATAATAAATATTGTTTGATTTCAGTGAAACTTGGTTATCATGTATGATAAGTCAAGACTAGGCTGAGTTTTAAGTTTAGTAATTCTGTGTATAATTAATAAGCATACTGTTCTTTTGATTGGTTGAAAAGTTCCTCAAATACATTTTTCATGTTATGTATGACCGGATTCTGATGAAATTGTTAAACATTAATATGAAACAAAGGCATAGGCTAAGCTTTAGTTTGAATGCATTCTGCACATGGCATTGGATGGGCATATATTATTGTTCTGCACTTGTGGTAATTATTTTATCATTCTAGCTCTTATTTCAGAACTTTCTTTCACTTGTGATATTTTTGGAAAATTCAGACATCTTTCGTTCTAGAAATATTGTTTATATCTTTTAATTACAACGAAATCGAGTGGAAACCCATCTTAACATTCACCTTTTTTTTTTCTAAAGCCCAACATTTGTTTAGTCATTGTTAATAATAAAACTAACCATGGAAAATAAATGGAATATTACAACAACAAAAATTTAGATGCTTAAATATGCATGAATTGATCTCTAAACAATTGGGTCATTCTAATAGCCATGCTTTGCTTGCAGTGTCATGATACATTTACTCTTCATTTACATTTCCAGTGGTGACATCATCATTTGCCAGTCCACACTCATTCCTTCGCCAAGACCCAAGTTCAAGGTCACCCATACATAGACTTCTCAAAGCTGCTGCATCAAAGGAGAGCCTTTGAATTGAGACTCGGCACCAGAGCATTAGGTTCAGTTTTATCAGATCACAAACCTCCAGTTGAACAAGGCTAACATTCACAAAAAGGCAGGAGAAATATAGTTGCTTGTTTCTCTGGCCATTTCTCCTCAAAACAGATGAAAGATTTTTATTTGTTTCTTTACAACAAAATGTGGAGAAATATTTGTTTAGCCCACCATCATCAGAAGTTTTTAACATATTTTTTTCCCTTAAATTTCATGTTTAGGTTTCCTTTGCCCTAAGTCTCCTTTTGAGACTGATTGAATGAATGAGCAGCCATGTTGGATTTTGACATCTAGTTTGGTATTGCTTTTTTTCAAAAAGTACTAGAGGCATCTCAAATTTCATATGTAGGTTAAATGAACAAGATTTGCTGGGTGGCTGTCTTGGAATTTGACAACTAAAGTTAGTTATCATCATTATTTCTCAGAATGTTCCAGAAAGAGCTTTCACAATCTGGTTTTAGTTTTTGAACTGGACACAAAGCTGTTGTCTAAGAATTTGACAGCTGAAGTTTGTTATCAACATTTCTCAGAAATTACTGGAGGAGGAGGAATCTTCCCTAATTCCTATCTAGGTCCCTCTTGACTTTGATCTAAGTTACTTATGTTTAATTTTCAACTTCATAGGAAAAAATAGGGCCACCAGGCAGACATCTTAAATTTGACTCTTTTAAGTTTGTTTTTGCTATTTCTCAAAAAGAACAAGTGCATATCTTTCTGTGATTTATAAGGTTATTCTTGTTCTCCAGCTTTGCATATTTCATTTTGAGCTTCAGGCTACTTGGCCAGAATAGAAATATCTAAATTTCATCTAAATATCTATATTTCTATATTAAAAGACTTGTCAAACACAAAGGCTAATTGAAAATGTGTGCACTGTTGACATGACTATCAATCCAACAGGTAAGAGGAAACCTCAATTATTTACTTCAATTGATATAAAATAGTCCAGGAACCAATTGACAATATTTTACATCTGGATGATTTTGTGGATTCTTCTGAATTTTGCTGATTTTGTGAAGGCCTTAGAAACAAGTAATTCATTTTTTGAACTGAATTCATTATAACTATTTTCTAGAAATATTTTGGTAGAAAATTGAAAATCACCCTTCACGCCATGTATACTTTTGCTATAGCTTATCAGAGTAGAAAGGGTACGCATGTAGTAATTGCTTTATCAGTGTGTCTATGTGTTCATATAGAATATCTGAAGCATCGCTTAACATTTAGTTACTCCCCACTGTTGAAGAAAATGGGGATATTAATTTGTGTCCCTCACTCTTGGTTTAAGTGCAATAGCTCCTCTATAATTGGTTCAATTTAAAATAAATTTGGTGTACACTTTCAAAATGCAAAGTGTGGGACTAAGTTTGATCAGGGATTGAATGCATACAAATTACAGCATAATTGATGGTTGGTTCTGTGCAATAAGTCCCGTAACAATAGTTTAAAATCAACCGAATTCGGGGTGAATATGCAAAGTCATTATTTTTTGTGTTTTCATCATTGTATGGTAAAATCTGAATAGATTCAGGTAGTCATCTGTCAAGGTTGAAATGTCAAAAGTCGCACTTAAGTTCAATGCTTAATGGGGGGGGGTCAATGTTAGTGTAAGCTGACTTTGTTTTTATTAAAGTTGAACAGACTAGCATTGATTTTATTGTTAAGTTAAAGTCATGGTTTGCAAGCAACCCATTAAAGAAGTAGCACTATTTACTTATTTCTATTTCAATCGTGTATTTAATTGTAGTAAAAGGTGAAATGAGGCACTACTATTGAAGCACAAGCTTGACTAATATGTTTTCTTCTTTCAGACAAATATGAAACTGACTGTTTACTATCTTTTTCAACGATATAAATGAGAGATGGTTGTGATTATTTCGAGGTCATTCATTTGACTGTTTTGTTATAACTTGATTGTTAGTCCTTGCTACCATGTGGATTTTAACATGTGCCTTCCAAATGTAATAGCAATAGTTATGTTGTTGGAAGTTTCCATCCAACTTGCTGGTGTGTAAAGTACATGTTTCTTCAAATATTTCATGCCTTTTTGTGCACTTCTCATTCTCTGTCGGTCCTTTTTCTTTCTTTCTTTTGAAAAAACATGTTTTTTTGTCAAATTTTGTGTATCCTGTATATCTAGTATATGACCATGCCAATATAGCCAGTGACATATTTCTATTTCAGGATTCATATTGATTACCTTTCATTGTGTGTAACTGTATAAACCAGCTGTCTTAATCCCAGATAAGTTCTAAATATTTGTCTTTTTCTGTTATATCTATATAAACATATTCTCTTTTTGTCTTAAATTACTTTATTTGACACTGCACAATAATGATATGTATGTGTATGACTTTAGTGTTTAGTTCAAGAAAAATGAATAATGTGGTTAGTGCTGTTAAAAAATTTTTCAGAGGCCTCAACCACTTGAATGCAGAAATGTAGGGCAGATGTGGATTAATCCCACAACCCATTACCGGGTATATGTTTTAAAGCAATTCCCCCCTTCCCCTGCAAATGATTAAATGTCTCTCTTGAGGTTGTGATTTAATTTTTAAATCATTTCAATGAAAAGATAACATGACCAGGTATTCATATACAGTATTTTCATTGATCACACATTTAAATCACTGTAAAAAATCAACACTGTTTTGCAGATAGGTTGTTTTTATAAGATGTTGTTGATTGATAAATAAGATGTTGTTCATTGATAAACTGACAGATTGTGTTTTATCACAATTTTCCTTGTAACCATTTGAAAAGTCGAAACAATTCAAACACTTAATTATAATCTTCACAATAAACATGGTGATACCTGGTGTATAGACAATGTAGTATAGATCCATGGTAATGGTAGCCACCATGTTTGTGTGCTTTTATGTTCCAATGTACATGCATATATCTCCCCTTTTCTGGTGCCATTATGATTTCATTAGGTATGAGCTGTACCAGTATCGCACCAAGCATCACAGAGTCCAGACACGATAATATTCACATATGTATGTTTATGAAGAGATTAACTAGACTGTGTCTGTATGAAAAAATCCTTCCTATTGTTGTATCATAATCTAGTCAATGTGGTTTTTTTTATACTCGAGCAACAACGTTTAGGAAAGTGGTGTATACTTTAATCGGGGTGTCTGGGTGAAAGTTTGTCTGGCGCAGTGCTGCTTGCTTACCTTCTCAGCCAGTTTTTACAAAACTTGGTACAAATGATCAGAATTCCATGTACCAGGGTAATACTAGGTAGTTGAGTGTTTGCAATTTATTTTTTATTTTGAACACTTCCATAGGAATAATTCCCTCCGATTTTCTGTTAAAAAAGTTTGTCTGCACAGTATCTTGAGTAGTTGCATGATTGAGATTTATTTCTGAGGAGTAATTCTTGTTTTCTAATTTTTTGTATGGGATTTTTTTTGGGGGGGGGGTGTTATTGTTCTGTATAATCACAAAATGCTGAAAGTAGCTCCTATTTACTCGTCTAGAAAACCAGAAATACTCCATAGCAACTATTATACTCAAGTCTCCGTGTTTTTGAAGGTTTCTCTCTCTTTCTCTCTCGATGTTGTTTGGTGTCCAGGAGTCTGATGGACTTTATACTGGAATAAATTTTGTATTAAAATTCAGTTACTTTAATCATGGCAAATCTTTTTCAAGAACAAAGGAATATATGCTAATGATGTTCCTAACTTTTTAGGTTACCTTAATATTGACTCTGGTAACCTACTACAGTTGCATTTTGCCAATCCTGGCCTGTCTTGACAATACATTCTTGTGGTATTGCCACATATATCAATATTTTATCAACAGTATGTATGTTCCATTCAAGTGAACACCAAAGGCCGAGGAGGCTCTTGTTTGTTCTCTTGTGGCCACTAGGGCAAATGATTTTTAACCAAAAACATTGTTGCAAGACCAATATATAATGTATATGTGTTAATCGTAGATTTAGGAAAGTTGTAATCCCTATTGAGTAGTGCTTGTCTGCACTGATTGTGGAAAGTCAATGCTATCTTAGACGTACATCATTGATCTTATAAATCTGTTTAGCCATATATAATTTTGTATTTTTTCTTTTGTTTTCAATAAGAAAGTTATTAAAAAAAATGTTACAAGTACAATTATTTTATATTATTTATGACATGATTTAACTCCTAGTGAAAGAGGTAAAGTTCTGACAGTGACTTTAGATGATTACATTGATTGAATTCCTGGTTAAACAGGTAACATGCTGACGGTGACTTTAGATGATTACCTTGATTGAATTTCTGGTTAAACAGGTAACATGCTGACAGTGGCTTTAGATGATTACCTGGATTGAATTCCTGGTTAAACAGGTAACATGCTGACAGTGGCTTTAGATGATTACCTGGATTGAATTCCTGGTTAAGCAGGTAACATGCTGACAGTGACTTTAGATGATTACCTTGATTGAATTCCTGGTTAAACAGGTAACATGCTGACAGGGGCTTTAGATGATTACCTGGATTGAATTCCTGGTTAAACAGGTAACATGCTGACAGTGACTTTAGATGATTACCTTGATTGAATTCTTGGTTAAACAGGTAACATGCTGACAGTGACTTTAGATGATAACCTGGATTTAATTCCTGGTTAAACAGGTAACATGCTGACAGTGGCTTTAGATGATTCCCTGGATTGAATTCCTGGTTAAGCAGGTAACATGCTGACAGTGACTTTAGATGATTACCTTGATTGAATTTTGGAAGAAATATTTCCACAGCATTTAACACAATGCTTCAGCACATTTAAATTACATATAACATGACAATGTTTGTAATATGTAAAACAGAATAAAACATTATATTTTTAATTCTTCAACCCTAGTTAAAACCAGACATAAGTTCACAAAACTCGCACCTCAAAGAAGACACCCTGGCTGTATTCATATATAGAAAATCTGGAGAAAAAAAATCACATTTTCTAAATCACGGACAGTTCGATTCAAACCAAAGTAATGACAAATAAAAAATGTACTGCCTCCCAGTTAATGTGGAAGGAACCTTTATTTCTTTTATTCATAATTTTTTCAACAGTCCCCAAAACTATTTTTGTTGGGCCAGCGACGACCTCACTTTTGACAACTTTTGGTCGTCCGACCAAGACTTTAATCAACATTGGCGAGCGGAACACCGTCCATTTCAGGCACTGCTGCACAACAAGGGAACAAAGGGAACCTACATATAAAATTTGAGAAAGATCCCTCCTGTACTTCCCGAGAAATAGCGATAACAAACTTTCAATATCAAAATCCAAGATGGCTGCCTGTCGGTCATGTTGTTTATTCGATCAGTCTCAAAAGTTGCCCTGCACAGCTAAGGACCAAGGGGAGCCTACATATAAAATTTGAGAAAGATCCCTCTAGGACTTCTTGAGAAATAGCGATAACAAACTTTCACTATCAAAATCCAAGATGGCTGCCTGTCGGCCATGTTGTTTATCTGATAAGTCTCAAAAGTTGCCCTGCACAGCTTAGGACCAAGGGGAACCTACATATACAATTTGAGAAAGATCCCACTTGTACTTCTTGAGAAATACCGATAACAAGAATTGTTTAAGGACGGACGACGGACGGCGAACGGTGGACGATGGACGACTGACGCAGGGTGATTTGAATAGCCCATCAGATGATGGTGGGCTTAAAAGAAGAGAAAAGATCAACTGACATAAACCAATGAAGATGGTACAATGGTAGGCGCCAAGATCGGATCTCTTGTTTTTTTTAATTCCAGTAAATTGAAAAACACTTCATTAAGCAGTATGAAGTTTTGATCACAAAACCACCACATGATTCATCTAGTGCTAACAAAACTAATAATACAAAAAGGGGCGTTTGGTTTTCTAGCCCTCCTTCGTGGGGTAGTCGCGAGGTACATACCGTAGGTCGATGGTTTTTTTTAGCTCACCTGGTCTGAAGGACCATGGTGAGCTTATGCCATACCGCAGCGTTCGTCGTCCGTCAACTTTTCCTTTAAAACGCTACTAGTCATGAACAATTTTGACCAAATTTGGTAAGAAGCATCCTTGTGGGAAGGGGAACAAATTTTGTATAAATGGTGGGTCTGGCCCCCCTGAGAGGTGAGGGGCGGGACCCAATAGGGGTAATATAGCAAATTCTTTAAAATCCTTCTTCTTCTGTAGGAAGGATTTGTTCCATATTTGGTAAGAAGCATCCTTGGGTGAAGGGGAACCAATTTTGTATAAACCGTGGGTCTGGCCCCCCAGGGGCCTGAGGGGAGGGGCCCAATAGGGGAAACATAGCAAATTATTCTTCAAAATCCTTCTTCTTCTGTAGGAATGAAAGGGTTTGGTCCATAATTGGTCACAAGCATTCTTGGGTGAAAGGGAACCAATTTTGTATAAACAGTAGGTCTTGCCCCCCTGAGGGCTGAGGGGCGGGGCCAAATAGGGGAATAATAGCAAATTCTTTAAAATCCTTCTTCTTCTGTAGGAATGAAAGGATTTGTTCCATATTTGCAGCTTTGGGTAAAGGGGAACCAATTTTGTATAAACCGTGGGTCTGGCCCCCTGGGGCCTGAAGAGCGGGGCCAAATAGGGGAAACATAGCAAATTTTCTTCAAAATCCTTCTTCTGTAGGAATGAAAGGATTTGGTCCATATTTGGTGTGGAGCATCCTTGGCTAAAAGGGAACCAATTTTGTATACACGGTGGGTGTGGCCCCCCTGAGACCTGAGGGGCAGGGCCCAATAGGGGAAATAGAGGTAAAACCTTTATAATCCTTCTTCTACCATAGGGATTAAGGAATATTATCCTAATTTAGTCTGGAGCATCCTTTGGCAAAACCCCCCTTATTTCGTATAAACAGCGAGTGTGCCCCCCTGGGGGCAGAAGGGAGGGGCCCAATAGGGGAAATATAACAAATTCTTGAATGGCAGGATTTTGTCAAAATTTGGTATGAAGCACCCTTGGGTGAAGGGGAACACCCCCCACCCCTAGAGGCAGAGAGGCGGGGCCCAATAGGGGAAATAGAGGTAAACCTTTCAAAATCTTTCTTCTACCATAGGGATTAAGGGATTGTATCCTAATTTAGTCTGGAACATCCTCGGGCAAAGGGGACTCAATTTTGTAAAAATGGTGGGTATGACCCCCTTAAGGCATAGGGGTGGGGCTCTGTTTGAAGTTTGTTCTTGCTAAATCTCAAGTACTGGATGGATCTTTCTGAAATTTCATATGTACTTACAGCACCTACCATGGAGTGCTATATCTTTACTTCATACCAATTATTTTAAACATATATTCAGGTGAGCGATACAGGCCCTCTTGACCTCTTGTTCACGGGTACTCCGGTTTTTCTCAACCACCCTGGCTCGTCCTTAAATGACCATAACTGCTAATATGACGTAAAACACACACAAACCAAAACAATACGAAAGATGACAGATCAAACTTAAATGAACTAATGAAGATCTTGTTTGGGGTTTTATGATGAATTAAAAAAAGGAAATATAATGTCTTTCAAATAAATATTTTCAAACAAGACAGTGAAAAAGACCAACTTTTACATTTATGGACAAAAATATGTTGCCTCTAGATATCAGCAAGATCCTGTCGGACTATTTAATATTTTAACTCGCCTTTTAACTAAGATTTCTGGATTTTAATTCCTCTATATCAATACGCACCGGAAGTTGAGTATCAGTATAGGAACATTAAAATGCGCCGCAAGAAGCTACCTGAAGCTTTCCATTGGTGTCGGCTACTATATCAACTATATCAACTATATCAAGACACACAATTATCACACGATCATAACCAACCCTCTCTCGTAACTATACCATTTCTCTCTCGTAACTATACCATTTCTCTCTTTTTTCTCTCGTAGCTATACCATTTCTCTCTCATAACTATACCATTTCTCTCTCGTAGCTATACCATTTCTCTCTCGTAGTTATACCATTTCTCTCTCGTAACTATAGCATTTCTCTCTCGTAGTTATACCATATCTCTCTCGTAACTATAGCATTTCTCTCTCGTAGTTAAACCATTTCTCTCTCGTAACTATAGCATTTCTCTCTCGTAGTTATACCATTTCACTCTCGTAGCTATAGCATTTCTCTCTCGTAGTTATACCATTTCTCTCTCGTAACTACACCTTTTCTATCTCTTGTAGCTATACCATTTCTCTCTCGTATCTATTCCATTTCTCTCTCGTAATTATACCATTTCTCTCTCGTAATTATACCATTTCTCTCTCGTAGTTATACCATTTCTCTCTCATAACTATACCATTTCTCTCTCGTATCTATACCAACTACACCATTTCTCTCTCGTATCTATACCAACTATACCATTTCCCTCTCGTAGCTATCTCGTAACTACACCTTTTCTCTCTCTTGTAGCTCTACCATTTCTCTCTCGTATCTATACCAACTATACCATTTCCCTCTCGCAGCTATACCAACTATCCCATTTCTCACTCGTAGCTATACCATTTCCCTCTCGTAACTATCCCATTTCTCACTCGTAGCTATACCATTTCCCTCTCATAACTATACCATTTCCCTCTCGTATCTATACCTTTTCCCTCTCGTAGCTATACCATGTCTCTCTCGTAGTTATACCATTTCCCTCTCGTAGCTATCTCGTAACTACACCTTTTCTCTCTCTTGTAGCTCTACCATTTCTCTCTCGTATCTATACCAACTACACCATTTCTCTCTCGTATCTATACCAACTACACCATTTCTCTCTCGTATCTATACCATTTCTCTCTCGTAGTTGTACCATTTCTCTCTCGTAGCTATAGAATTTCTCTCTCGTAGTTATACCAGTTCTCTCTCGTAGCTATAGCATTCCTCTCTCGTAGTTATACCATTTCTCTTTCGTAGTTATACCATTTCTCTCTCCTAGTTATACCATTTCTCTCTCGTATCTATTCCATTTCTCTCTCGTAATTATACCATTTCTCTCTCATAATTATACCATTTCTCTCTCGTAACTACACCTTTTCTCTCTCTTGTAGCTCTACCATTTCTCTCTCGTATCTATACCAACTATACCATTTCCCTCTCGAAGCTATACCAACTATACCATTTCTCTCTCGTAACTACACCTTTTCTCTCTCTTGTAGCTCTACCATTTCTCTCTCGTATCTATTCCATTTCTCTCTCGTAGTTATACTATTTCTCTCTCGTAGCTATACCATTTTCCTCTCGTAGCTATACCATTTCTCACTCGTACTCTCGTAATTATACCATTTCTCTCTCATAATTATACCATTTCTCTCTCGTAACTACACATTTTCTCTCTCTTGTAGCTATACCATTTCGCTCTCGTATCTATTCCATTTCTCTCTCGTAATTATACCATTTCCCTCTCGTAGTTATACCATTTCCCTCTCGTAGCTATCTCGTAACTACACCTTTTCTCTCTCTTGTAGCTCTACCATTTCTCTCTCGTATCTATTCCATTTCTCTCTCGCAATTATACCATTTCTCTCTCGTAACTACACCTTTTCTCTCTCTTTTAGCTATACCATTTCTCTCTCGTAACTACACATTTTCTCTCTCTTGTAGCTATACCATTTCGCTCTCGTATCTATTCCATTTCTCTCTCGTAATTATACCATTTCCCTCTCGTAGTTATACCATTTCCCTCTCGTAGCTATCTCGTAACTACACCTTTTCTCTCTCTTGTAGCTCTACCATTTCTCTCTCGTATCTATACCAACTATACCATTTCCCTCTCGAAGCTATACCAACTATACCATTTCCCTCTCGAAGCTATACCAACTATACCATTTCCCTCTCGAAGCTATACCAACTATACCATTTCCCTCTCGTAGCTATACGATTTCTCTCTCGTAGCTATACCATTTCCCTCTCGTAGCTATCTCGTAACTACACCTTTTCTCTCTCTTTTAGCTATACCATTTCTCTCTCGTATCTATTCCATTTCTCTCTCGTAGTTATACCAGTTCTCTCTCGTAGCTATAGCATTCCTCTCTCGTAGTTATACCATTTCCCTCTCGTAGCTATCTCGTAACTACACCTTTTCTCTCTCTTTTAGCTATACCATTTCTCTCTCGTATCTATACCAACTACACCATTTCTCTCTCGTATCTATACCAACTATACCATTTCCCTCTCGTAGCTATAGCATTTCCCTCTCGTAGCTATACCAACTATACCATTTCCCGCTCGTAGCTATACCATTTCCCTCTCGTAGTTATACCATTTCTCTCGGGTAGTTATACCATTTCTCTCTCGGAGTTATACCATTTCTCTCTCGTAACTACACCTTTTCTCTCTCTTGTAGCTCTACCATTTCTCTCTCGTATCTATACCAACTACACCATTTCTCTCTCGTATCTATACCAACTACACCATTTCTCTCTCGTATCTATACCAACTACACCATTTCTCTCTCGTATCTATACCAACTACACCATTTCTCTCTCGTATCTATACCAACTATACCATTTGCCTCTCGTAGCTATACCAACTATACCATTTCCCGCTCGTAGCTATACCATTTCCCTCTCGTAACTATACCATTTCTCTCTCGTATCTATACCATTTCTCTCTCGTAGCTATCCCATTTCCCTCTCGTAGCTATACCAACTATACCATTTCCCTCTCGAAGCTATACCAACTATACCATTTCTCTCTCGTAACTATAGCATTTCGCTCTCGTAGTTATACCATTTCTCTCGGGTAGTTATACCATTTCTCTCTCGGAGTTATACCATTTCTCTCTCGTAACTATAGCATTTCTCTCTCGTAATTATACCATTTCTCTCTCGTAACTACACCTTTTCTCTCTCTTGTAGCTCTACCATTTCTCTCTCGTATCTATACCAACTATACCATTTCCCGCTCGTAGCTATACCATTTCCCTCTCGTAGTTATACCATTTCCCTCTCGTAGCTATCTCGTAACTACACCTTTTCTCTCTCTTTTAGCTATACCATTTCTCTCTCGTAACTACACCTTTTCTATCTCTTGTAGCTATACCATTTCTCTCTCGGAGCTATAGCATTTCTCTCTCGTAGTTATACAATTTCTCTCTCGTAGCTATAGCATTCCTCTCTCGTAGTTATACCATTTCCCTCTCGTAGCTATACGATTTCTCTCTCGTAGCTATACCATTTCTCTATCCAACCAGATGGAATCTACTAGCACCACAAGACAATGAATCGTATAACTAGCAACTCCCCCGACACATTTTTCAAACTTCTCACTCGTAACTATACCATTTCCCTCTCGCAGCTATACCAACTATCCCATTTCTCACTCGTAACTATACCATTTCACTCTCGTAGCTATACCATTTCCCTCTCGTAACTATACCATTTCTCACTCGTAGCTATACCATTTCCCTCTCGTAGCTATACCATTTCTCTCTCCAACCAGATGGAATCTACTAGCATCACAAGACAATGAATCGTATAACTAACAACTACCCTGACACATTTTTCAAACATCACTTCTATCCGCTATACCTACCTTGTACACAAACAGATGCACATTGCGTTGTAACAATAAAATGGACATACGGCCACATTTCAAACATTCCAATGTGATTAATACATTATCACTATCTCTCCTATATCGGCGATAAAAGTGTCCTAAATTTTATATATTCGAAAAATAATGACGTCGGTGCCATTTACAGCTTCGTTGACACATAGATGGTTTATTTTGCTTGGTTCATAAGGAATCACGTGATGATTTTATACTTTTGATCAGTTACCTTTAATGTTGGTCAAAGTAATACTATTTTTATACACCCAACCCTCTACCTTCAGCAACTCTGTGGCCTTTAATATAGGCCGGTCATTCCTTTGAACAAATTAGAAAAACAACTTCCATCATGTCGTAAATATATGACTCCTAACAGTGATTGTTGTTCAAAACAAGTCAATTAAACTTTATTTTGACCCTAACCTTGAATATGGTCTTAGGTCATTTATTTGTTAACAGCCCTCTTTTCCTGACCAGGTTACATAGCAAATACACAACTCCACTCCCTGTGGTTCTCAGTTAGAAATTATGACCAGCAATTTTGAAAACAAGTGCAGGTAATTATTTGAACAAATTTGATAAACTCTCATGCCAGAAAGCTACATGCAAGTTGAAGATATTCTTTATGCAATTAAATTGTTATTTGCTCACCTGCTCAAAGGGCAAGTGAGCTTATGCTGTAGTGCTGGGTCTATCGTCAGACAATTTTTCCTTTAAACGACTTCTTCTACAGAATGGAAAGGCCTAGAGTGATGATATTTGGCCAGTAGCTTCTTAAGTTAGAGGCCGACGAAGTGTGCAAACAAAAATGACATTGACCTACTTTCAAGGTCAGAGCAGGGGTCAAATATGTCAACAAGAGGCTCAACGGAATTGAAGCGCTCACCTGCTATTATTCTCACATCATTAAGCTTAAAAGTGGACAGAGGTCAAATATACAAAGTCTAAATAAAGCTATATATGATAAACATCCTTTCTAAGACTCTTGGTTATTCAAAACAACATGTTACAAGATTACAACACATTTGACCCCAGTGACCTTGAAAGTCTAACAAAGTCATTCAGTTGAACAAACTTGGTAGCCCTTGGTATACACAATATCATAACCCATAGTAGTTGAAAAAAGTCGTTAAAGGAGTTTAGTACATTTCACCCATGTGACCTAGAAAGTGGGTCAAGGTAATTTCTTTAAACACTGGTCAAATATCATAACTCTAGGCCTCTTGGCTGTTCAAAAGATATAGTGAAAAATGTTTAGTACATTTACCCCCTGTGACCTTTAATATCAGTATAGGCAATTCATTAGTATCATGCTACTGACAAATTATTATCACTAGTCTTTTGGTAAGAAAAAAAAGTCATTTAAAGATGTTAACAAATTTGATCCCTGTGATTTCGAAGGTAGGTCAAGGTCATTTTCATTCGCAAACGTTTTGGGCTCCATCCAAGAAAGCTACTAGCCAAATTTAAAGATTTTTTGGTTCTTCAGAGAAAAGGGATTTAAAGTTTCGACATATTTTACCAGTGACCTTGACATTGGGTCGAGGTAATTTTCATTTGAAAATTTGCCGGGCTCATTCCCAGGAGGCTACCAGACAGGACTGGGTCACATAAAAAGTTTTAAAAAAATCTTGAATTTATTTACCAATTTCTGTTATAAACATTCTATTGGTTTATTGGGGCGATCTTTCTGGTGCAGATTTTTTTCCAGTGCACATGCGAAGATGCCTTACCATAGCAACGAAATGCGTTGCTATGCAGAAATAGCTAGAATATGATGTTTAGGACAATTAGCAAACAAAAAAATCCTTTCTGCGAATGAACACTGGTATGACGATGTTTAAGCATGCGATATATTTTTTTTGTTTGTTGCATGCAGAAGGTTTTAAAAATTGAAGAGTCTTCAGTTAATTTCCTTCAAAATGGCCTATTTTCAACCAAATAGAGCACAACAGACGATATTAACCATAAGGAAATGCAGGTTTATGTCTGTCTTTGTAATGCCATATCTCCTAAACCAGTTGTCGAATTGAATTTGAAATTTCATATTTGCATACTTCATTTATTCCAGATTACGATTTATAACTCCCCCTCCCCTGTGACCTTTTGAAAGTAGGACCTACTATAAATGTCACAGATGTCAAATGTTTTATCATATTTAAATGACTTCTTCTGAATAGTTTATATCTAGTCTCCCACAGTAAATAACTTACTTTCAGATACCATCTTAAAATTTACAATATTGCAAGTTGCAACGCATTGCCAATATCCCCACTGAAAAACTATGGACTTCTGTTCATAGACATGCAGGAAGTTATTATTGTAACAGGAAAGAGAATAGTGTGCTTCTACCGGGGATCGAACCCTCGATCTCCAGGTTCCAAGTCGGACGCTCTACCACTGGGCTGAAGGGGAATTCCCTCTAGCTCGAAGGCAACTGTAATCATATGAACAATTTATATCTGCAACACTACTCCCCCCTTTTAAATGTGTTTGCCCTCGGGACACCACAACCCAGGTTCTAACTCCGTCACCACAGGGAGGGCCACGGACACCATTTGCAACAGGAAAGAGAATAGCGTGCTTCCATCGGGGATTGAACCCTCCATCTCCAGGTTCCTAGCTGGACGCTCTACCACTGAGCTAAAGGGAAATTCCCTTTAGAGGGCGACCATAATCCTATGTACAATTAAAATCTGCCACATTATCATAGCCCACTAACATCACACTGTGTCTTCCCAAGATGTACCAGCATACCACCATTGATGATCACAAGTGAAACATAAAAGATATACGGGGTACTCTGCAAGCCGTATCACACATACTTTGCAATTTTAATTAAGGTCAAAATGTTAATAACATTGACATATTTTTCATATGCCTCCCAAAGATGTACCAACACAACAGTCCAACTATGCTGATCACAGGTGAAGTGATGTGGGACACAAGCTGTGACAACACCTTGGATGGAATACATTACCCTGTCCACCTTGCAGTAGGGGATAACATTACAACTACTAGAGGGCACTATAGATTTATCATCAGTCTCTACCATACTAACAGAAGGCACTGTAAGTCCATAACTAGTCTCCCACAGTAAATGCAACTACCAATGGGCACTATAACCGTGTAAGCACCAGAGTAATAATAGCCTCCCACTGTTCTACTAGAGGGCACTATAGGTTTATAATTGGCCCCTATCATACTGCCAGAGGGAGCTATGTTTATTAGTCAACCCATGTGTACTATCAGAGGGCCATATGAAGGTGGGGTCAACATTTGGCCCCCACTTTGATTTCTTTTATTCTTTTGCCATATGTAGATACATAAAAATGATCAATAACAACGAAATTAGCAGATATGTTAACTTATCTGCTAATTTCCTTGAAATTGGCCCCACAGTTTTGGAAGAGTTGTCTTGACAAATAATTTATTGTTTTTATATATTGTAAATTGTATATCTTTGTCTACAACACAATCTCAACCTTAAGTAGTTCTCCAGATACAGATTACTTTGGTAGAATACATATTCATGAGTTATTAATGCTGCACATAACTTAAAAGCATGTGTCATGTAATGCATTGCACATCCAAGCAGTATATTTTCATTCGGACCGGACCCTTTCAAAAGGAGTTATTGCCCTTTGTTAAAAAAAACCTTTCGTCTGCCTTATAAACTACTTGGCCGCTTTCAATTAATGTTTACAGATATGGACGATTTCAGCAAAATTGGTTCATCTAGGCAAACACGATTTGGTAATGGAAGTGTGTTTTGGCATGGGAAGGGAGTACAGAAAGTATGCCAATGGCATATACTTAAATAATTACTGGTGGGAGACTGGATTGCTTTGCAATGCTTTGCCTTAGATAGCCTTTAGCTTAGTTCTGATTGATATAGGAGCTGGGGTATTAGTCCGAATTGTTCTGACGGTTTATCGACTTTTTTCATATCGGTCTGTCCTCGATTAAATCAGAACTCCGGCCCTCTATAATATGCCAGAAATATGGGACCGCACTTCAAACTGATACTGGGGTATTAGTTAGTCTTTGGCTTACAGTTCTAGTTATTATTTTATCTTGCCTATTCATCAAACACAAGAGGCCCATGGGCCTTAACGGTCACCTGAGTCTATAGTATTTATTTTTGTTGTTGAAATATGTACCAATTTGAGTAAAAAATAGTATAATGTTAACTTAACTTTGTCAGGACCATGAGCTGATCATTCCTAGACCAATTTTAAGTGAGATCGGCCTATTAGAACTTAGTAGCAAAATAGCGGCCATGGCAGCCAAATTGTATTTCTGATTGACCCGAAAAATAACAACACTTTGTCAGGACCATGATTCGATCATTCCTACAAAGTTTCAGTTCAATCGGCCAAGTAGATCTTTACTTTAAGTTTGAAATAGTTTACCAAAATGGCAGCCGTGGTGGCCATATTGGATTTCTGATCGACCCGAAAAATAACAACACTTTGTCAGGACCATGAGTCAATCATTCCTACAAAGTTTCAGTTCAATCGGCCTAGCAGAACTTGACTTTAAGTTTGAAATATGTTTTCAAAATGGTGGCCGTGGCGGCCATATTGGATTTATGATTGACCTGAAAAATAACAACACTTTGTCAGGACCATGAGTCGATCATTCCTACAAACTTTAAGTTCAATCGGTCCAGCAGAACTTGACTTTAAGTTTGAAATAGGTTTTCAAAAT
Source organism: Mizuhopecten yessoensis (assembly GCF_002113885.1). Classification (NCBI taxonomy): domain Eukaryota; kingdom Metazoa; phylum Mollusca; class Bivalvia; order Pectinida; family Pectinidae; genus Mizuhopecten; species Mizuhopecten yessoensis. The sequence continues at coordinate 175,055 of NW_018408796.1, read as the reverse complement.
GGCGGCCGTGGCGGCCATATTGGATTTCTGATCGACCCGAAAAATAACAACACTTTGTCAGGACCATGAGGCGATCATTCCTACCAACTTTCAGTTCAATCGGTCCAGCAGAACTTGACTTTAAGTTTGAAATAGGTTTTCAAAATGGCGGCCGTGGCGGCCATATTGGATTTCTGATCGACCCGAAAAATAACAACACTTTGTCAGGACCATGAGGCGATCATTCCTACCAACTTTCAGTTCAATCGGCCCAGCAGAACTTGACTTTAAGTTTGAAATGTAAAATGTTAACGGACGACGGACGACGACGGACGAAAACGGATAGCAATAGGTCACTTGAGCTAAAGCTCAGGTGACCTAAAAATATGAAGGAATATTACATTATTTTATATCTCGGCTCTTAACAAATAAAGCAAGGAAAGATATCCTTGTCCGATTCCCCATACAAAAACAATATTTCAGCATATTTGATTTTTGTGACCTTGAAAGAAGGTCAAGGTCATCGACGTTCACAAAACTCAAGACCTTTGGTCATGAAGAAACACAAGTAAAAGAAAAGTGTTATATGACAAATTTACCGGTTGTCTATTTTTTTGAAATTCCTAATGTTGAAGGATATTATTGGTAGCCAACTTATAAGCAAGTATGAAAAATAGACCAGTTTTAGAACTATGTAAATTAACGTATCAAAAATTGAAGTTTTCTCATTAGTATTGAAAATTTCACATACGTTTCTATCTAAACCTTTAATAACAAGAGGCCCATGGGCCTAAACGGTCACCTGAGTCTACAGTATTTATTTTTGTTGTTGAAATATGTACCAATTTGAATAAAAAATAGTATAATGTTAACTTAACTATGTCAGCACCATGAGCTGATCATTCCTACAAAGTTTCAGTTCAATCAGCCCAGCAGAACTTGTCTTTAAGTTTGAAATAGGTTTTCAAAATGGCGGCCGTGGCGGCCATATTTGATTTTTGTGACCTTGAAAGAAGGTCAAGGCCATCGACGTTCTCAAAACTCAAGACCTTTGGTCATGAAGAAACACAAGTAAAAGAAAAGTGTTATATGACAAATTTACCAGTTGTCTATTTTTTTGAAATTCCTAATGTTGAAGGATATTATTGGTAGCCAACTTATAAGCAAGTATGAAAAATAGACCAGTTTTAGAACTATGTAAATTAACGTATCAAAAATTGAAGTTTTCTCATTAGTATTGAAAATTTTACATACGTTTCTATCTAAACCTTTAATAACAAGAGACCCATGGGCCTAAACGGTCCCCTGAGTCTACAGTATTTATTTTTGTTGTTGAAATATGTACCAATTTGAATAAAAAATAGTATAATGTTAACTTAACTATGTCAGCACCATGAGCTGATCATTCCTACAAAATTTCAGTTCAATCGGCCTAGCAGAACTTGACTTTAAGTTTGAAATAGTTTTTCAAAATGGCAGCCGTGGTGGCCATATTGGATTTTTGATTTAACTGAAAAATAACAACACTTTGTCAGGCCCATGATTCGATCATTCCTACAAAATTTCAGTTCAATCGGCCTAGCAGAACTTGACTTTAAGGTTGAAATGTAAAATGTTAACGGACGAAGGACGAAAACGGATAGCAATAGGACACTTGAGCTAAAGCTCAGGTGACCTAAAAATAACGATTCTTTCTTGAATAGTGTAATATTCGGCATCAAAATAACAGTTAGAGTATGCTGCACACAATGATGATATACTTTTATAGTAAAGGTGTCATTTAAATGCTCTAGGAGGAATTGTATTGTCGCACCTTTAACAACCACACAGGTGTAAGTCAATGAGGTCCAATTTATCATAAAACGAATTCCGAAACTATTTGTTCCTGATTTAAGCTTCCTATACCCGTACCTTTTTGTAGTTATCTTGTTTTGAAATTCCAAGCGGGGGCCGACGCTTATGTTAAATCTCCATAGACATTGACCCTACCTTTGCAGTGCCACATTGGCTAAAACGTGTCTCATATAATTATTAGATTTTCTGTTCAAGTACCTCTTGGTATGGTAGTGTTGTGCAACGAAATATGACCTTGTGCTTTAATATTACAGAGTTATGGCCCTTTGTACACCCTTTGTCCTGGGTATATCTCAAATAGCTGTATCATCTACAATTGCCATTGTTTTTGTAGTACACATAGGATAACCAATATTGGGAATTGTGGTCCAATATTTAGAGTTATGCCCCTTTGTTCTTTTAATATATTTTAGTTTGTCTGCAGGTGGGGTCCTATGGATTGCTGCCAATACTCAACCGTGTTATAAGGTGAAAGACTACTGCAGATAACATTGAGTAACACGCAGGGAAGCATATGTTTTTATATATGTGATTGATGCATGGAAAATGCAAATATTTTATGTACCTATACCACATTTATAAGATTGCAGACAGCAAAGGGAATGAATGGTGTTGCCACAACCAGACATTGCATATTCAATTTCATTGCAGGTGTTGCTCCATTTCTTCCTTTTTAACTGTACTTCTAAATAGAAAACTACACACTTGATTTCCCTTCTGTAAACTTTAATTTAGTAAGGAACAAATAAAGCACAGATGGATCAGTCCTATTTTCCCTATATTAACCACATCAGAAGAAGAATCCCAACATCTTCCCTCCTAAGTGCTTCCTCCTTGCTTCCTCGTGGTCCATGATACCACCTGACGTTGTCAACACTATAAATCTAAAATGTGAAATAATTTTTGTCAAAAAACATTCCAAAAGGATGAAAATAACAAATCAAGTTTTGAATATCAGACTATACACAGATTTATCATATTTCCAAACACTATTCTGAAGCATCTGATAACCAGCAGGACTAAATTTATATTCGCTGTCTTACTTCAGAAATTCTCATCTCAACACCTTTTAACCCTTTCACAACTGTAGACCATAATGGACTCATCCAGATCAATGCATGGTAGAGTCTACTAAAGTTATGTAGGGTGAAATGGTTAAAGCCATGAACCTATACAAGAGAAAAAACATTGAAAGCTCTAATGATGCATGAAAAATATTTCAATTGTCAAGTACTGTACTATTATGTACACAAACACAAATAAATTCTATGCATCAAAATCATAATCGCTCATGAGAATTTTTACAAGGTGGAATTGGTTTCTACTCGGGACATGATTTTATCAAGCAGTTGGTCATTTTTTTACTTGTATTGAGCAAGAAAATATATCAAAAGGAAAATCATTGGATGAAAAATTTATAACATCTAAAATTTTTACTTACCCGAACTGTCTAGAGGGTAGAAGATTTGTTGTCCATTTCTCCATGTCACGAAGGGCTACATCAAATCTGGGACTGATGACACCACACTGAATACAGAGAAAAATAAATTGTATTTGCTATGTCAACTTCAAAATTCAATTTAAAAACTTATTTGCCTTACTAAAAAGGTGTTGTAATTAAGAAGCATATAACAATATCATTTTCCATATCATATTTTGACCCTTTCGTTTTAAGAAACTAAACAACAGGCCCAGGGCCTTAATAGCTCACCTGGTATTTAATTTTCAACTAAAAACCTGCTGAAAAACATAATAATTTATCAAAGGAGTACAAGAAATACAACTTGCAAGAAGGGTGGGTAAGACACCAAGAACATGAGAGTAGGGATCTCAACTTTTTCCATGTTATGACAGGGGTGGGTCATAAATGTTTTCTTCACGTCTGCAAAAGCTCATCTCTCTGAGAGAGAATATTGGAATAACCTGATCAGCTAGACTTGAATGAAGTCTGTCTATTTGTAGTGTTGAACCATATTTACAAATCTTTATCTCGCTTGGAAAATAGGACTAACCCAATCAGTCAAAGCTGGAGGAATTTGTCCTATTTGTAGGGTCATCTATATTTCTGTGCCGATTTTTTAATGTGTGTCAAGATGACACTTAAGGCTAATAGGACATAAGGCTTCCCTACCATATATGGGAGAGAAGTCATACCCAAAATATTTGAGAAACCCCATGAATCAGGGATAGACACTAACTTTTTTGTTTGGTAGTCCACAGGACTAGTTGAATAAATCATATTACTAGTCCTTCATCAATGTAACTAGTCAAAGATTTCCTGATAAGGAAACTTCGCGATCTACAGTATAAAACATCAAATGTAATCGATTGTAGAGGACTTAAAATATCTACTGCCATAAAAATATGGGGAAGTTTTAGATAGATTTTGACGATTATCATGGAATTTATCTTATTTCAAGCAGTTTTCTAAATTTTAGAAAGTAATATTTGTATTTTATAATCATATTTTTCACAAATCCAAAGGACCAGTTAGGTTAGGTGATTCACTAGTCCTTACTGAAATCTACTAGTCCAGGACTAGCAGACTAGTGTTAGTGTCGACCCCTGTGAATGGCTTAGCTCATTACCAGCAAAACTTATAACAGATCAAAACTTGTTAAACTTACTTTGTTCAACCTTCCTGTAAGGTTTACAACAATTTTTCCATTTCTGTGGTCGTCGATTATTTCAAATTCTCCAATATAGCCTGCAAAACAAAAAAGATCTTACAGACAGCCATCCGAGATATTTTCTTATCACATATAACAGTGAATTTTCTGTTTATAATTAGTAATGGAAACCTTGACCAGAAAATGCATAAGTTTTCGAGGTTTCACAGTAGTTGAATAATGATTAAGTTCCATCCAAAGATAAAGTTACCGTAAATTTGCAGGTATAGTGCGCACTCAAGTATAATAAGCAAGTACGTTTTTGGGGTCAGATTTGGAATTTTTTTATATAGAAAATATAAATGAAAAAAATATCCTAAAAAAACCCGGTATCAAACAGGAAAAGAAGCATCAAATGTAGCTTGGTGTTTTATAATGAAGATTAATTAACGATTGATTGATTGGAGTCAACAAGCCCATGAAGGTCTCCCTCCATACCGCTTGGAATGAGTGGATGATGGACGAATCCTGCAGAAACCAAACGAAGAAAGTGTAGCTAATTCCGATGCCAGAGAATCGACGATCAACTTATGTTTCGACATCTCAGCTGTTTTCTCATAATTACGAAAATGTAGTGTTTCAGTTATAGGATCCGTTCCATGTTGGTTCTGATTTTTTTTTTATCAAATCTCTAGGCCTAAGCCTTTGTGTGCATGTTTTTTCCCCAGCTCACTTTCATGTTGACGTCATCGATAACCTCGTGAATTATTTCAATATTATGAAGCATCATAAAAATAGTGTATTCTGCTTTTATTTTTTCCCTTCAAGTAGATTTGCAGGGGATGTGTTGAATGTCCACGCTTCTAGTATAAACATATTTTTTTATAATCCCTTTACGGTCAAATCAGTCTGTAGTTCCAACAGTGCAGTAAGGCATCAAGCCACGTGTTATGGAGTGAAAACAAGAAACTTGAGAACGATAACCCAAGAATGACTTGTTCCTGCATATAGTGCGCATCCCCTATTTGACATGACGATATTTACCTAAAAAAGTGCACACTATGCCCAAATTTACTAAATGCATCAGAATGGAGTGGACAGATGGACTTGAGCTATAGGCAATAAACTTTAAATCAGAAGTGTTTGGACGAGAGAAGATATCATACATTTGTAACAAAGCTACTCCAAGTCACAGATGATAAATAGTAAAACCTGTTTTTAGGGTGCATATTGAAACCAGAAAATTGTAAGAAAAATACAGGGCTCTACAGAGTTCATAATGATACACAGTGAATAACAGACAGATAAATAAAATTAATGTGGAAAACATTAATCAATCCAGAGTAGTTTGTAGGTTGTATCTGTTGTTTATAATTATAACCATATATATACCTGCAAGTCAACTTCATTGAGCTAAGAATTAACATAAATAATTGGACATACCATGTTTCATCATCACAGTCAAGAACTTGACGATGACCTTGGAGCATGGCCGGATCAACACCTGTCTTTTGTTACGCCTTTCAGCACTAGCTATTGCCTTTAAGGCATCGGCGAGAACGTTCATCCGCACCATTTTCGTTCTACAAATACAGAAATGTTCAAATCAGCATGAAAATATGAAGTTAAGTTTGTGCTACTTCATAACTTGGTTAACCGTTTATTAAAAATATGTAGTGATTAAACTCCATTTGCCTGCTTCAGTGACCGTCTAGTCTCTTCAATTTCAATGATTTCCATGTAAAGTGCCAGTCTTCTTCAGGTAAAGTACACTCTGTAGTAAACATAGCGGCATCAGTAGTATATTTGGCCATGCAGGCCATATATTATAGAAACTGATAATTGAGATAACATCACTTGTGAACTTTCATGGCAGTCGTTTCTTTTCTCCCCCACAGATTTTGCTAATTTTGTCCAAGAGGCCTTTTTCTATTAGTAATTATAAGGATGCGTTATTTCAACAATTATGCAATATTTTGATAACATTTTAATTATATGAGGCTTTAATTATATGCTATCTTACAGATTAGTACTTTTGATTTTGCTCCTTTAGTTGAAATAGGCCTGATTCTTAGCTCCGACGACACAATATATAAAAAAATGTCTCGCTGTAAGAAGCTACGTTTTTCGCAGGTAGAGTTCCCATTTAAAAAAAGGCAATGGGTTTACGTTGGTGCTCACTTGGTCATGGAAGGTTGGATATGTATGGCCAGATTAACAATTTTATAGCAATTTAGAAAAAAGACAATTCAAAAACTGTAAAAAGTGGTTTTAGCTGAGGTGGGGTAGTGACATACAGCGGTCCATGTTTAGGTTGTCATATACATTTTTCTTATTATCTTTTGATCAAAACCACAGGTGCTGGGCGAACTAACATGATGTGTAGTACATATAATAGTTACTTAATATACATCATAAAAGTGTCCACCCTGATCAAGACGAGCTCCGCTGTCTTGGCACAGGTGTTCGAGATTCTTACTGTAAATAGGATATTTGTATATTTTATTCGGTACTAGCCCTAATATGACACTGTTTGTTTTGGCTTATTTCTTGATTAACAATGAATATTTTAAACACATGTGATCTAGGTACAGTATATATATTTTGAATCACCCTAAACATTCTTATTTCTTCTACCGTCGATTCCCGAGTTTTGTACACTGTCGACAAATTAGGAAAGGATTGGGCTAACTGGTAAAACTTGTCTGTTATCAATCCAGCAATACACACGTATTTTATACATAAAAACAAAGACTCCGGTTCTAAGCCGTCATATTAGAAGTTTGAACAAAACTACATTCATGATCTGTTGCTCTGATGACAACATAAAATTTAGATTACATTAACCCCAACTACTGGGCCAGTTGGTAATTATTAAACGTGTGCAAATATGTAAACCATATATCTTATTTATTTTACTGAAGTGATAAGGGTAGGATGTTGCAGAATATGATGATGGCGATAGATTTATATAATAAGATTGTATTTAAAACATGTTTACCCTTAGGTTTAGCGGAAGTAAAAGAACGAGAGGAAGTTAAAGCATGGCATTTTGGGTAACGGGGAACTTCCTCTCGGATGAGATCTGTATTACTAACACAAACTGCAAAGGTATTCCGAAATACAATATGTTTGGTTTTCAAAACGCTTGAATTAAGCCATATAATTGTTCGAGAATTGAAGCATTTGAGGATGATGACCCGTAGACAACGACGCTTCGACATGTAAACAAAAATGAAATGTTTGATGATTTTGACATTTAAAATGCCACTTCCACCAAAACACCAACTCACAAACATGCTTAAAGAGTAAGCTTTAACTTTTGTAAAGTAATGCTGTGTTGCCGATCGATTGAATAGAATCTTAACAGAGCATCGGGTAACGAATAACTCGCTTACTGTATCTGCTTTTTTTTCAGCAGCTTCTATCTTTTAAAAATTCACACCTTGTAGCCTCATGTGACAAACTTTTTGCATAAAATTATATCATCTAAAGTTGATTTCGACAGTTCAGAATTGTAAATGTTGTAACAGAAACAGAGTATATTATTTGCTATCCCAGACTTCTTAGTCGGACGGGGCGCGTCTAATTACCCAATACTACCCACCAATACCACCCAATACTACCCCATACGATCCAGTTATGAACCAAATACTTCTTTATTACTGTGAAATATCACCTTTGTAGACGTTATTTACTTCCATCTGTCATATTTTATCGGGAAATATGCGATTTGGTGCCGAAAACATGAATTCAGGTCGTTTAGGTACCTGGTCGTTTAGGTACCCTGTCGTTTCGGTAATTCTGAAAGTCGTTTCGGTATTTCTGAAAGTCGTTTCGGTAT